>NW_008824538.1:325061-333278 GCF_000699105.1 Pygoscelis adeliae | reverse complement strand
CCGTGCGTGCCGCGGGGACGCGGTCGTTCCCCCCGCCCGCGCCCGCCGGTCCAGGGAACACCCAGGTTTCGTGGGTCAGCGGGTGCTTTCCAGGCTTCCGAGAGAACCCTCGGGCACGGCCGCTCCTGCTCCCCGAGCCGCGCCGGGGACCTGGTCGCCGCATATCGCTGCTGGTGGAAGCAACTCCCCCAAGGCAGAGATGGGGAGTCCTGTGGGGAAATGCTCACCGCTGCTAGAGGTGCACGTAAAACCACCAGCAAAGACATTTTCCCCTAAGGCAGTCCCCGGTAAAGCCACACTGAGGTGGTGGTCTCGGCATGGGATGTTTGTGAGTTACTCCCTGTCTGCAGCTGCGCCAGGAGGGTGGGGGACGTGCCCGAGGTGCTGGGAGCAGCAGGCTCCTTCACTCCCTCTGCCCTGCTCCCGCTGAGGAACAGCTAGGCGTTTTGTGAGGAGAGGACACGTAAAAAATGGCGGTGTAACATCTGTAAATGACTTGAAGAAGGTGAGGCAGTGCAAGTTCGTCAAGTCTGCAGATGGCACCAAACTGGGGGACCAATGTATAAGCCATTGCCTGGCTGGGGCGAGCCCAGTGGAGGCTGCGGTGCAGCCGTCCTGCACTGCAAGGGGTTATCAGGGCGATGGGGTCACCACCGCACGCAGGGCCCAGCGGCAGGACAGGAGACTGGGGCACACACCACAGCTGGAGCAGCTTGGGCTGGACGTGGGGAGAAACCTTTTATCCCCAGGCAGTGGGGCGGGACCTGCAGAGGCTGTGTGATCTCTGTCCATGGAGGTTTTTGAGACCCAGCGGGGCAAAGCCCTGAGCAACCTGGTGTGAGACCAGAGCTGGCCTGGCACTCAGGAGGGGCTGGGGCAGAGACCCCTGAGGTCCTTTCCCTGCCCTTGATTGCATGATCTTACAACCCAAGATACTTTTCCATTGTTTAATGTTGATATACCCCATATATAAAATGATTCAAGAAGCTTTTGCTCATGAAGAGACCACTGCACCCCTGGAAAATCTCTGCTTCTGCAAGGCAAACACTGAGCCACAGATCTGATTATACAGAGAACAGCACCAGTGTAAAAAGGCTAAAAGCAAAAGTGTGGCGCTACTTAATCTTGCTGTAAGAGAGCAGAATGTGTGCCTTCATGTAACTCGGAAATCATAACTTTTTTACAAATCTCGGATTGTTCCTCAGTGTTTAATGAGTGAATCCTTGAGGTTGGAGAGGTGTTGGCACTGCTGTGTAGACAGGCAGTTGTGCAGCCTGGCTGGCACCCCCTGCCCAGAGGCAGAGGTTGGGTCAGTGCCATTGCAGCCCACTACTGCAGTGAGGAGCCGTGCCTCCTGGGCCTGCAGTGCTCCCCAGCCCCTGCACGCTCACTGATTCCCATTGCCCTCTTCATGCTGCACGACACTCCACCAGCCATGACCTCAGAAGCCATCTCTGACACAGAAAAGGTGGGTCCCAGCTCCATCCTGCCTTGTTAGGGCCATGAAAAATCCTCCCTCCCCTGAGGAGTTTTCATTTGCTGTGGGGAGCTAAGGACTGGGGAGGGCTACAGAGTATTTTTGGAGGAAATCAATATTCTTTTGCTACCTCTTGCTGCATACCACCAGCAAAGAGATGCTAACAGAGACTGAAGATACACAGACTTTTAGCTTCTTGCTTTATAGACCATTAACTTTAAAGATGCTGTCCAGACTGCCTGCTCCAGTTGAAGAGTCCCTCTGATTATCTTTCCAGGTAAATTAATGCCTGACATATTTCTTTATTAGATTTTGAAGGAGCTAATAAATGAATTTACTATGTTGTTGTGGTTTAACCTCAGCCGGCAACTGAGCACCACAGAGCTGCTCGCTCACTCTCCCCCATCCCCGCCCCGGTGGGATGGGGGAGAGAATTGGAAGAGTAAAAGTGAGAAAACTCGTGGGTTGAGCTAAGAATGGTTTAATAATGGAAATAAAATAAAATAATAACAATAATAATAATAGCACATACAAAGCAAGTGATGCACAATGCAATTGCTCACCACCCCAAATTCCTGTGATTCCTTTAAAAAATCACAAAAAATTATTATTATTAATCATAATTGATCATTATAAAAATGATTATGATTAAAAAATTTAGCAGAGCTGATTAGAGGTTTGTAGAGGGTTGTATGTTGGTGTCATGGTTTAACCTCAGCCGGCAACTGAGCACCACACAGCCGCTCGCTCACCCTCCCCCCCCATGGGATGGGGGAGAGAATTCAGAAGAGCAAAAGTAAGAAAACTCATGGGTAAATGAGAAAACTCGTGGGTTGAGATAAAAACAGTTTAATAATTGAAATAAAATAATAATAATAATAACAACAGAACATACAAAGCAAGTGATGCCCAATGCAATTGCTCACCACCCGCTGACCAATGCCCAGCCAGTCCGCGAGCAGCGGCCCCCCCAGCCAGCTTCCCCCAGTTTATGTACTGAGCATGATGTCATATGGCATGGAATGTCCCTTTGGCCAGTTTGGGTCAGCTGTCCTGGCTGTGCCCCCTCCCAGCTTCTTGTGCACCTCCAGCCTTCTCAGTCGGTAGAGCATGGGAAGCTGAAAAGTCCTTGACTAGCGTAAACACTACTTAGCAACAACTAAAACATCGGTGTGTTATCAACATTATTCTCATACTAAATCCAAAACACAGCACTGTAGCAGCTACTAGGAAGAAAATTAACTCTATCCCAGCTGAAACCAGGACATAAGCAATTTCTTCATTTAATATTGCAGTTTAAACCAACAGACAACAGCAGAAAACTGGTTTATTGAAACTTGCTCATTGCCATATAGCCGATTTCATGGTGCCGGTACCTGTAAATCCTCACTGAACAAGACTGAGTGATGCTTCTCATCTGGAGTCCGCAAAATTTATAAATACACCCCCCAGAAGATAAACATAGCTTTTGTACACTGCTGCTTTTGTGTGCAAGTGGCTGCAGCCTCCAAAGCAGCACGGCAAGGGCTGAGCCCTCCATCCTTCTCCCCACCTCTGGCAGCCCTGCTCTCTGGGGCGCAGACCAGGCACAGCCGACCTTCCCCAGGCACTGCCAGAGACCTGCAGCCTGGGGGGCCCAGCCGGCCCCTTGGCACGTGTGGGGAGTGGGCTGGGCTGCTGCACAGCGAGAGCTGGTGGTGTGTGTGGCATCACCCTTCCTAAACTTATGCTCTGGACGAAGGGACCAGCAAGACAGTGGTATTGCAAGTCAAACCCTAATTTCCCATTAGATGTTAAAAACTATTTAATAGTTCTTAAAATACTTCCCCTTAGTTCAAAAGTAGACAAAGTAGATATTTTATATGTCAGGAAAGACATTTCCTTTTTCCCAGTGGAGATGTTATTTGTACCTTCTAAACACCAAAGCTATTAACAATAAACAGTTCAATGCAAATAGGAGGTATTTATAAGCAGAGGGGCACTGATGGGAATGAAATTATGAACACAGAGAGTCTCTTATTTCTATTCTTAAAATAGCCTTGATTTTATGCACATTAAAAATTCTTACTAAAACTATTTCTGACATTGTTACCATCCCTGGTACAGATCGAGCAGGAAGGAGCCTCCGGGATCTGCTGTGCAACATGGCCTCCCACACGAGCCATGTCTGGTGGCTGCCAGTGCACCCAGCATGGTGCGGGAGTGGGAGGGCACCCTGCCTCATGCAGCCAGCACCAGATCGCCTCCTGCAACAGCCCCGCAGGCAGCACGGCCGGCTGTACTGGGCTGCCGGGGGCTCGGTCCTCTGGCTTCTCAGGTCTCCTGTGGCTGCATCTAAACCAGCTGTCTCTGGCATGCTTGCAATGCTTATCACAGGTCAACATGGCTTGAGAAGGTGGTGAACACATTTATTCTCTTCTAGTTTCACAGATATTTCATGTGTCTCAAATTGTAATAACAGTAAATTATTCCATTATTTACCTTTCAGTGGCATCAGATATGGGACAGCACCTCTGCTACTCTATGTTATGTCTGTTACTATACTCCGTGAGTGCCAGAATCTACAAAATTTATTATCCTCATGCATCTGTGAGAAGGATACCGAAAGACCAACACACAGAACCATTTTTAACCTATGATTTTAAAATGCTCATTTCATACCAAGGAAATGAGTTTTAAGATGCCATTGAAACTTGCTGACAAAATTGAATCCTTACAGATAAAGCATTAAAATGCACCAGAAAGAAATGCTTCCAGGCAAGGATATCATTTGATTTCTTTGAATTGGGTTCTGGATGATTTTTTTGGAGGGAGGAACAGGAAAAGAGAGGACAATGAGTTTTCTGATGAAATACCTTGATTACCCATCAGTGTTTGGAAGAAAAAACAAACAAACATCAATTTGAAAGAATCACCTTTCAGGACAATTGCTAGTAATAGTGATATTTCCCAGGTGACCAGCACTACATTCCCCCCCCATCTTGGCCCTGGGCAGCATTCAGGTTAGGCAGGTCTCGCTGCCGGGCACCAGGGTGCCCACAGGCCAGGCAGGCAGAGCTCCCAGCCATGCAGGTGGGGTCATGGGGAGCTGGACCCTGGCCACGGGACATGTGCATTGCTGGCCAGGCTCCTGACTGAGGGTGGTCTTCCAGCCCTCTGAGATGATCTTCAGTCAGGCACCCGTATCTGCACTGCAGAACTTAGAGCGTGACTTTTTCTACAGCACAGCCGTAGTCTAAAAACAAAATGCGATAACCACATGATCCCTGTTCTTCAGAACTTTAGCTGTTCTATTTACAAATAAAAGCATGGGTGACAATGTCAAGCTCCCAAATGGGAATAAACTCTGAACACAAATAGAAATTCAGGGACACAAATATAGCTCTACACCGAAGGGTGTTTTGTGCAAGCAGAACAGCTGCATTCCTGGGACATGGCCATGAAATTGCCATTACAGAGTCAGCTACCACTTTGTATCCATGGACAGGGAGACACTGGACACTGCACTTCATCAAGTTAGAGTGGACGAGCTGTTCTCCCCCACTGTGCACTCCAGACGTTTCTAGTAATAAAATGTCACTCACTCTGATCTTCACGGCTATTCTTGCCACACCACCACCACGTCAGCCTTCTTTGGGAGACTGAAGATGTCCAAGAAACACCCCTTGAGGACATTTACTGAAGGTCAGACAGTGCTCTTCAGGCTCGTCTTCAGCTTTCGTTGGCATTTCAGGCTGGAAAGGGCACCATGTGGACAGCACAATGTATCTCCTGGCTGCAGGGATCCTTCTGGGCACAAAGGGCAACCTCGAAGTCCAGCACCCCAGCAAAAGGTTTGTAAGGGACTGGCACGCTGCATCCCTGCGTGGGTGTCCAGCAAGGTGGGGAGGAGGATTGGTTTGGTCAGTGATAGTACTGTCAACTCATCATTTAAGAATTTACTGTCCTTTCATTCCTTACACTGCACTCTGATTCAGTGATTAAAGTGTTATGGGATCAGGAGAGCTGCCCTCTGTCCCCATCTCTGCCACTAACCTGCCAAGTGATTTTTGCATGTCATACCATTTTTCTGGGCTTGAATTTTAATAAAACAGGGTTAAAGCAGCAGACCTCCACTGCCAGGCACTCTGCGAGCCCTGGAGGAAGAACATTGGTTATCTGAAAGACACAAATGCTCCAAAGTATGTGCACAAAACACTAGTAAATATTTTAATAAGGTATTAACAGTTGACTTAAAAGGCATTGTACTAATCTACAAAGAGCAAGACAGATATGTCTACTTACACATAGGATTCTAGCCTCTGAGTAGTCCTGTAATTTTTAGCTAAAGCTTGTTTCCAGAGGATTATTGATTGTCTCTCATGGGCATTATTTGTAGAAACTTCTCAGGAATACCATGAATATTTCAGCAGAGCCTGAATTATACCAAGAACACACCCTCTTGTCATCTGTAGAGGAGCAACTGGCTTATGAGCGTGCATCACTTGAAAAATTGTATGTATATGTTTTAAATCCTGGGTCAGTACATCAGTATCTTCCATGAGCCTTAAATGCTTGTAAACAACTTATTTAGTAATGAATCTGCATTCAATACAAATGTTTGTCTTGATGTCTGTACCAGGAGTAATAGAACAGAAATTCTAATAATAAAATATAAATTTTGGACATATCCTATATCCTTAATCTTGATATATTATAATATTTTGTAACTTAAATTCTATAAATTATTTATTACACAAAGTAAACTTTAAAAAGAAAATATGGATCAAAGAACAGAATATATGAAATCAAGCATTTCGTATCTGTTTCAGTCCATGAAAATCTACCAGTTCTCTCCTCATTTCCTTGGGATATTAAACAGAACCATAAAAGCACTGGTTGGAAGGGACACTGGCCTAACCTGCTGCTTACACCAGGGCTGTCATTAGCTCTCAATCAGGTGAAACATGGCTTTGTCCAGCTTAAAAACTCCAGGGATGGGGACTCCACCTGTCTACGTGCAGTCTACCTGCTGCCTGTCCCAGCACTGCCCGGCTCTCCTGGTGGAGAAGACTTCCTGGTGCCAACAGGAGACTCAGGCTGTGCTCAGACAGCCTTCACCTTCTCATAGTCAGGCTCAACAAGCCTCCAGCTCTCCCCTTGGCCACAGACCCAAGGGTGCCTCACCACCATGGCAGCTTCTGCTGGATCCACTCCAGTATCTCCACATCCCTCTTGAACTGGGGACCTGAAATTGGATCCAGTTCCCCAGGTGTCCTTGCCTGCTCTGAGCAGAGGAGATAACAACATCCCTTGCTTAGCTGGCCACGTTCCTCCTCATGCTGCTCAGCAGCTTTTTTTCCTATTTGTGGGGGAATGCCCCCTTGGCTCTTACTTAACTGGCATCCACCAATATCTCCAGACTTTGTGCAGCAGTCACTTCCCATCCTGCACCAATGCATGGGCTGATCCTTCCCCAGAGGCAGGACTTAGCCCTTCTCCTTCCTGAACTTAAACACTTCTGTTGGGCCAGAAATTTCCTCATGGTCCCTTTGTACTGAAGCTCTGCTAGGTTTCATGCCACCCCTTCCCCTAATTTAGTATTGCCTATAGATTTCCCAAGGGTTCACTTTGTCTCGTCATCCAGGATGCAACAAAGATGTCAAACCCCACTGGCCCCAGCATCAGCTCCAGTCACTACTGGGTGGCCACCCCATGAGCCCAGCCAGTTCCCATTGCACCCATGCTGAGTAAACCCCATGAACCCAGCCAGTTCCCATTGGTCCATCCAGCCCAGTCAGGTCCTGCCTGGGAGTGTGGCAGGAGATGGTGCTGAGGTCGTGACTTGGCCCAGGCACATGGGCTCCTTGCTCTCCCCTGCCCCACAGACCCAGTCCTCCTGCCAGTAAAAGCCATCACGCTGACTGGTCCCAATTGATTTCTTGTCCTTTGCATGTTTGGAAACAGATGCCAAGGGACATGCTCCATGGTCGTTCCAGGACTGAGGTGAGGCTGACCAGCTCCTCTTCCTCCTCCTTCCCATTCTTAAAGATTAGGGCCATATCACTATTTTCCAGTCACAGTCCTCTCCCAGTTACCACGATTTTTCACAGGTGATACACAACAGCTCCCAGTCACATCGACCAACCCTTTTGGCATCCTCTGCGAGTCCCCACCAGCCCCCAGATTTGTACAAACCCTGTTCTTGCAAGTCGCTCCCAAACTGCTGCGCTGTCACTGCGGGTTGTCCCTTTCCCAATGGCTCGTGCACTGACTTTGCCTACAAAGACTGGAAAAACACATCTCAAGTCCAAACAACTTGAAATAGGCTTTTCACACTTGGTTTATTGAAGGTTTGGAAAGTTCATGTTATGCTCATGTTAGACCTGGAGCTGTGCTCTGCTGAGGCGTGAGTCCAGTACCTGAGACCATCACTTGCGGGAGCACAGCAACTACAGACAGGGATGGAATCGCAGAAGATGCACACGGACTGATGAGTCAGCCAGTAACTTGTTTAGAAGCTGAGCTGACCTCACATTAAAACAGACTCACCTCTCCAGTGACATTTGGCATGGATGGATTTTCTTGCTGAGTAAATCACAAGCAGGAAGCGTGAGCAAGGATGCTCTTTGGAAACTTGCCCAGGTTTCAATTAGCTGCATGCCCGGATGTGTGACGGACCTCAGTCCGCTTTCCAGCCCCCACAGCCCCCGCTGGCGGCCCCGAACCCTCCCAGCCAGAGGCAGGAGTGCTGAGGGCAT
>NW_008824538.1:319765-324984 GCF_000699105.1 Pygoscelis adeliae | reverse complement strand
CCCTCACCTCCAACTGAGCCACACGTGCCAGCAGCTGAACCTAAAGCTGTCAGCGGAGGCCAGCCAAAATGCACAAAAGTTAATATATTTTCCCTTTCTTTGCAAAAATTCAGAAAAATCTGCTGCATATCATGAGTGCCATCTACTGACGCTTTTCCCCATCTCTCAGGTATCCAGTTCTGCTCAGTCTAGGCGCAGCAGGAGCGCTTCCAGCCACGCTACCCCTCGCACGACCAGCTTGCCAACCATGGAGAACAGTGTCTGCCTTGCATGTGGCCTGGTCACTACTATCTCTAAAAGCCAGGTACAGATGAGGGAGCACATACCTGCCTCTGAACAGTACATTGCACTGTTGGAAGCAGGGAGCGCAATCCCTGTGTACCAGGCGGCCAGGAAGGGCAAACCAGTCTCCGCTTTCCCAAGATTATTGCAATAGACAAAGCCAGGTAATCTCACAGCTTCACTGTCCAGGTCCCTCTGCAGAGCCTTCCTACCCTTGAGGAGATCAACACTCCTGCCCAACTTGGTGTCGTCTGCAAACTTACTGACGGTGCAGTCGATCCCCTCATCCAGATCATTGATAAAGATATTAAACAGAACTGGCCCCAGTACTGAGCCCTGGGGAACACCGCTCGTGACCGGCCGCCAACTGGATTGAACTCCATTCACCACCACTCCATGGGCCTGGCCACCCAGCCAGTTTTTTACCCAGTGAAGAGTACGCCCATCTGAGCCATGAGCAGCCAGTTTCTCCAGGAGAATGCTGTAGACTCTCTCCAGGAGAATGTGTTATACAGAACATAACTCAAAAGTATGCAGGGGTTCATTTTACAGAGACATAAAAAATGATTTAAAAAGTTTGTTTTCTCTTTCTGCCACTTACTCTGGTTTGCAATGCCAATTGCCAAATGGGAGGAGGCGAAAATTATGGTGTCTCTGTATAACTCCCAAAGGATGAGTCCTCATTCTTTGCTTGTGCTAAGGGAGACCCCCTGATCTGAGCCAGCGTTAATGATACCAAGTCATTTGAGGGGCAAGTTACAGGCAGCCAGGCTTGTTCACAGGATGTTGTCAAGGCTGCTCACCAAGCAGCTGTAAGCCTCAGACAGGAGGGTCCTTTTCCTGCACCCCCCCGCCTTAGAGTAGCTGATATAACACAGGTGGAACATCTCAAGTCCTTGCTCCCTTCCTCAGGTTTGCTTTTGGGAGCAGGGAGCAGTAAAGCAGCACAGAGGGGAGGTGATTTTTTAGAAGGGCCAGTTTTTCAAGTAAAAGCATTTTTGGGTCTTTACTGGCTCTCTGCTTTAAGCATTTTAAGCTCAGTGCTGTGTTTAATTGTCTCTTTGAAATGTCAGCTTTTCAGTGAGGACAGCAGTTTGTCCCCTGGCTGTTGCTACGTCAGGCAGACTGACAGTGAAGACAACTCAGCTAGAAACAAGCTTTCTGACAACTGAAATGCACGTAAGGTTAATGATGCATATGTTTATACACACTTATATTAAACTGGAGAAGACAAATAGAAAAAAGTACAGCTGAAGTAGTTTAGAAACCTGCACATTAATAGGCATGGTGAGGACTTGGAGCAGACCCGAGTTCAGAAGTGAAACGAGCTCTTCCCAGGATCATGGTCTGATCTGAGTCACCGCATCCCCTTGGATTCACATCACTTTCTCTCCCTGCCTCCGTGTCCCTATGACCCTGTGCTGTCATACGCAGCAGTCAGCATGCAGCCTGTGCTGCATACATCTGCAAGAGCCTTTCACAAATCATTTGCGGGTAAGATCAGATGGGATGCAGTGACAAGATCTGGGTGCTGAGAGACAAATGGCACGTGGTGAATTGTTCAGATTTGAAAACTTAAGAAAGTTAGTGACTTTTGACAACCAAATCCCTGACAAACACGCCTCATATTCCCTCTAACATGGAGCTCTACCGAGTAATATGTTTTAACTTTGGAAAAAAAAAAAAACAGAGCTAATGCTTCTGTTCTGAAATCTTATTAAAAGAACCCTTTTTTTTTTACGTAAAGACCATGACTTTCAATTATTTCAAGCCACCTGTGTCACTGAGCAGAAAAGCCTCTGAAGATAGTGCAAGCCCAAAGCAGCTCAGCCTGTCCTGCTAGAGGAAGGCAGGCTTCATTTTTCTTTAGCTACCAACAGCACTATTGAGGCAGCCATTTGCTCAAGGCGCTCTAGAGAGCAACAGTAGCCAAGCCTCTTCGTTAATAAGGGAAGTCAGATATGTAACAAGAAACACTAAGTGGTCTGTGGTCACTGAAAAAAACACAGAAAGGAAGAGAGAAAGCATCCAAGGATCTCAGCCAAATCAACAATGCTCAACAAAATATATCCACAACATGGACAGCTCTTACTAAGCATCTTACTGAACTGTAGATGGTGTAACTATTTACATGACTTGTGGGGTTTGGGATTTTTGTGATTGTTGTTGTTGGGGGTTGTTTTGGGTTTCTGTTTGGTTTTTTTTTTATATTGCAAAGTCTTCTCTTCACCTTTCCCAAAAGTAAGAACAAGTGCCTTTTCCCAGATGGTCAGTATGATGAGCCAGAGGACCCTCAGCCCTGGTTTGTTGGTATTCACAGGCATTGTGGGTTGCAGGTAGTTTGGACAGACTTACCGAAGAGGGAGCGCAAACTGACATCCACTGGCACAGTCTTTCCTTCTGTTTGATCACAGGCTCTGACATATCTGAAATCCATGTTTCATCCAGCTCTCCTTGCAGTCAGAGTAAAAGCAGACCTCCACCAGAGCAGCATCCAGGACAGTGCTCCAAGGCTGCAACAGTTGCCCTAATAAAATAGTTGTAAAAGGAATTGCTGCAGGCTCAGCAATTCTCTCTGGTCATCAGTTACCAGCTACATGGGGGAAATGACAAGCAAAGAAGGTTGAACCTGATACAGAAAACATGAAGGAGGCAGGGAGCCAGCTAAAGGGAGATGGGATGGGCTGTGCTGGAAAGAAATAAATAAATCCAAAGAATGGTTACTAATCTCAAGGTTTTGGGAGCAAATTTGCTTATTCTCAGTATCACGTTACAAGTGGGAGCATTGCAGTGACACTTCTTGGAGAGTTATTTCACTGAAATGGCATCGCCCCTACAACAGTTAAGAGGTGTGCAGAAAACGTTCTTGAAATACCAAGTCATTCACATTCTGAAATGTCCTGTATGCCCTCTGCAAGGAGCTAATGAAATGAGACTCACCTGATCTGTTAAGATGCAGTTACTGTTGGTGCTTCTCATGATTTATGAAGCACTAAGTCAGGGAAATGCCGTGAACTGCAGGGAAGAACTAATGAGACACTGCAGAGGCATCGTTTGGAGGAGCCTCGCACAGCTGTCACCTACCCTCGCGGTGGCCGTCCTCCCTGCAGCTGCTCCGTGGACTCGGTTGAGAATGGCCTGGCACGGGCTGTCATGCAGGGATACAGACCAACAAGCGAATGCTGCAGCATCGTGATCATGGCCCATGGGCAGGAGAGGCGAGGACAAATGGTAGAGCTCCAGGCTTGGACTTACAGTCCTCTTGCATTGCTTATCCAGCTTCTCCGACATTTTTCTGCTCCTGCTGATGCCAGAAACATGCTTATTTTCTCCTTGGCACTGCTCTCATGCTGTTGTTCACCCTCCTCCCCAGGACCCAGAGCTCCTGTGGACGCCAGCAACCCACAATGCTTGGGGCAGTCATGGTGCCCTGGCAGGGCAGGGTGCAGAGATGAGGCCAAGATCAGGACAGCACATCTGGGATAAACTTAAACCAAAATAAGCTCAGTCTCACCTACCGTGAGTATAGAGGGAAGAATATTTCTTATTCAGATCAAGTGTGATTGATGGCCCTGATACAATACCCTCCACTCAGACACTTCAGGGGACTTAAATTAACATTTGTTATTAAAGAACAAAGCTTTTCCCATGGACCTATGCCATTATGTGTTTTCAAAATATCTGCATTTCTTTCAAAGGGATTAGTAAAGAAAATTCATAACATTTGATTAATTGAACAACTGAGCTTCAGAACAGAAATAGTTCCTTTCCAAAATATTACATTCATCACTGGAATTTAAAATCTAGGTTGAATTAAATGCTTAATTTGCTTTTATTGAGCTTTACTTTTCTTCACATTGGTCTTTGATCCGTTGATATTTCCATCTGAGCCATGAGAAAAAAAAAAAAAAGAAAAACATGAAAAGGAAAAAAACCTAAAATTTATCCCTCTATCACTTCAAACCCTCATTTTTAGATTTACACAAAAAGCAGCAAGGTTAGGAAAGACCTTCCCATCTTCTGCATCTGATTTTATTTTCTGCTTTTTTTTGTAGATTCTATGTATTATGGAAGATAGAAAATTAATGCATTAATGTCATAACCAGTGATGTGTTAATTATTAAGGACTCTAAAAGGCTGAATTCATTTGTACTGAATGAGTGTAAATTATATAATATGCCCTTTGTTCATGATTGGTTGCCTTTCCTTAGCTTTCCCTCTATAAGTTTAGTCTTCTCATTTATAGCCTTGACTAAGAAGTCTATTAGTGTATTCATCCTTGCTCTTTAGATACAGAATAAATTAGGTTCTTCAGAAAGCCCCACATTAACATGCTTTGCAAGGACCTACTAATCCACAGGTAAGGGGGATCTGGAAATAAGCCTTCCTCTTCCACACACATGCATGCAGAGCAGAGTTACCAGAGGAGCTTTTTGGTTTATAGAGTTTAGCATTTTTAGAAGCCTTGTAAATTATTTTGATTTGGGGAATTTAGGGATCAGACTAAGATTTTCATATGCATTTGTATGCAGTTATATGAAGTGGTTTTGCGGTTTGTTTTTTTTGTTTTGTTTTGTTTTGAGCTACAAGGTAGCCTTGTGGGGCAGAGCCAGCCCCTCTGAGCACTGGAAGAGAAATCTTCCACCCGGGGGGTCCCAGCATCCCCTGCTATCAGTGTGACTCAGCCACCTCCCGACCACCTGTCACCCCCTGTGAAGACATCGCCCCTTTGGCCACCACCACATCTCACACCCCTCTCTGTCCACCAGCAGCATCTCTTGCCCTCGCTGAGCCAAGCCAGTGCACCCACAGGGCAGAAGGCACCCACAAACGTTTAGCTACAGTTTTGGTTTTTTTAGTTTGCATCTTCATACAAAACCTCCCAAAACAAACCAGCAAGTGGCTAAACCTGCCCCTGCAGAGACAGGGCAGCAGCA
>NW_008824538.1:311815-319685 GCF_000699105.1 Pygoscelis adeliae | reverse complement strand
TGGCACACGCTGCGACGAATTCTGCAGGTCAGCCTTAAAAGGACAGCTTCCCCCCCTTCCCCGAAAAGTTCAACTGAACAGACCAGGGTGGGACCTGTGCAGGGTGGGAATTAATATTACTGGTTTTAGGCAGGGTCTGTATAATGAACAGAGTGAAAACAACAGGAGAGAACCAGGGCTGTGATTCAGAGAGAGATGGACTCCTGTAAAAGTACGGGAAAAGCTGAAGGAAGGGGAGTCAGGGCTTGTACTTGTCATAGACAAGGGCTTGTACAAGTCATGGACTTGCTGTGGCCAGAGCTATGCAGAAGCTGGAGCTGTGAGATTTTCCATGTCTGGCAGGCAATACACATGGGCAAAAGGGCAAGCATTAATGGTGGTGTTCAGGCAGGAGGGTAGTAACCAAGTACAGAAAGAAGGAATGAAAAGCACTGCTGGGGCAATGCAGAGGCACTATGATGTGAAGAGGTGCAAGTGCCCACACAGGGGGTGACAAACAGGGCTGAATCTAGGAAAAAATCTGCAAGAGTGGCATGAACTCAGGAAAACCTCACTTGCACTGAGGGATGGAGAAGACCCTAGTTATTCCATCATCCCAGAGAAGTTAGATATTCTAGACTGCTGCTTAGTCTCGCCAAAGTAAGAAAGTGTAAGAAAAGTAAGTTTTAAGTTATAGGGATAGAAGCTGAAACTAAACGGACCTGGACCAGAATTTTCAGGTATTGCTTTTTTTTTTCCTTTTTACATTTACAAGTAAGGGTAAATAACTGTTGAAACAGTGTAGTTAGGAAATTAAGTAAGATTCCACATTAGCTGGATATTTAACATCAAGGCAGATGGCCTCCAAAACATACATCCCAATAATTTCACATATGTTCGGCGTATGGCCTTGGGTGAGCTTCCCTTAGGGCTGTTGCAGGAGAGCGGATATAATACAAGTCTTTCTGGCCTTACCACTATTGGTCTGTGAAACTATAAACTTCAGGTAAAACTAAAAGTAAAAATTATAGGTAAAACTTTAAAATGGGCTTCTAGACAAGCTCCAGGTCCACTAGCAGAAAGTGTATCCCAGGCTGTCAGGACAGAGGGTGATCCGTTCTTCACTGGGATAGCTGCCTCAAGCTTGCTTTGCTATAGACCCCACCTACACTACCTTCACGGGCTGTGTGGGTCTGAGAGAACACTGTCTTTTGCTTGGTATCTTTACTGAATAAACGCATCGGCCAGTCTTTAAGTATCTGTCTATCTTGGCACTTTGGAAGTTCCCTGGCCGAAGAGCACGGGGGTCTGGCTCATCAGGCAGCCCTTCTGCCAGGGACCTGTTTCCTCGCAACATCACTACAGCTGACCCACAGAAGGAGAGCTGTGAAATACCAGTGGCAATATAAATCTCATTACTGTTTCCCTAAAGTTTCATCCAGCAAAGCGTCATCTAAAGTTAGCCTGTACAGATGTCCTGTAGTGACCTGCTCTGTAGATATCACTCATGACTGAGAAATCTGATTGTTGTTCAGTAGCATTTTAGAGAGCTCTATCCTTTCCTACCCTTCGCAGAGGATGAGTGTACACAAAATGTATTTCATCTAAATTTTCTATTGTGACTTATTTTTATGAGTGGGTCTTTTGTGCTTGAGATGACTGTCAGTGTGTGATGCTTCCACTGTCTGAAGGAAAGACAGTTTCTGCTCCTGTTAAGAACTCTCTGGGCAGGAAAACTGGCACATCAACACGAATATTAGCCATGTTCTTGCATATACTTTATATGTACAGTTATAGAAGAAAGCTGTATGTGAAATCACCCAAAGCAGATAAAAAGGTAACCTCTTCACATGGTAAATTTATTCTCCTTGCTCCGCTCTATGAAGCTTTAGGGTTTGAGTGAACCAAGTTTCGATAGTGCAAGATTGTTCAGAATAGCGTTAGAATTGCTTTCATTCTCCTAGTATGATTTTGTTTTACGCTTGGAAATGCCACCACCAAAACTACAAAGGGAATTTAAGAAGTTACCAAATCAAATTTAAAGTAGCAGCAAAGGAAGTGTTTGAGAGAAGCTCACCTTTTGATTTCTTTGCACTGATGCTCGGGCTTTTCTTGGAGGATCCACCAGCACCATTTGCTTAGACAGAACTTTGGTGTTCATAGTCCAGGCATGAATAAGATGCATACTTAATTGAATACTGTAGAGCAGTTACTGTCCCACTCCAATAAATGTTCAAAACATGCCCTTTAAAAAAAACCACATCTGTCCGTTCATTTAATAACAGCATTTCACAGTCCATCTCACAATGTCTTTCCTACACGTGATGGTGCAGCTCTGCAGTTTATAGAATGAGCCTTTAAGGCCAGTAATAGGAAATGAGCCAGAGGGAAACACATTTCTCCTCCTGGATTTTAATTTCAGCAGGCACTCCCCTGTGAAATACGCACAGTCCATAACTTGAGTGCAACTCCACTTTTGTGGAAGTCATAACGATGACTCATGTCACGAGTGATCTATTTTTAGTGGCCCAGGAAATTTCACTTTTCTTTACTGGTTTAGAAACTGAGCTGAATAATTTACATGCAAGCCTCACTTCACCCTCATATATAAAATATGCCTACTATGAGTAAGGATTTCAACTGTATATGATAAGCACCTATTTACCTGCTTAGTGCTTCCATCCATAACACTGAAGGGCAACATTCAGGGAAAGTGTTACCTTTAGAATTTACCATCTGATTGAGAGAAACCCACATGTGCCCAGAGAGAGGAATAGCTGTGTCTTTATTCCACCTTCTAGCACTTGCAAGCATGCACAAACACACTTTCATTTTAAGTTTTCCGTGCAGAGGCTGTTTCCAGTCTCTGAGAGGTGACCCTGTTCCCGTGCCCCAGGGATGCTATTGCGAGAACTGCCTCACTCTCCACCGCACCAACCATTAAGCTGCAAACGCAAATCATTGCCTGAAAGCAGTGCAGAAGCAGTTTTGATGGTTTCTTTTGGACATCCCCATGACAAGACCCTGCCTTTTGCTTATGAAGACCTCCGGCCAAGTATGATCCTCTTTCACTCCCAGAAGTGCCTGGAAGCCTCCTGCACTATGCTCTTCTCTGTCCAAATGCCAGCCTCAGTCAACATCATTTGCAAGGCCATTGTGAGGAAACATCAGCAACACCTCCATAACTTTTGGTCCTGTCCCTTGTTTAGGACAGCCAGAGGGACAGCTGCTCCCTGTCTGAGGCCATGGCCCTGAACAAGTCCTTCCTGGAAGAACAGCTCCATGTCCAGTCCAGAGCTCCAGGCTGGTCACACAGCCCGTGTGGTGCTTTCCCTTGCTGTGACATTAGCCTACGTGCTCATTATCTGGACCTAATTTTTCCCTTTCCCACAAGAGACCTGTAGGACAAGAATACGATTCTGAGGGTGGCAGAAGTGGTAGTTTTATCCATAGTTTCAAAAATCTTAAAGCAGACTCCTTCCCTGAACAAGTCCTTCCTGGAAGAACAGCTCCATGTCCAGTCCAGAGCTCCAGGCTGGTCACACAGCCCGTGTGGTGCTTTCCCTTGCTCTGACACTAGCCTACGTGCTCATCATCTGGACCTAATTTTTCCCTTTCCCCACAAGAGACCTGTAGGACAAGAATATGATTCTGAGGGTGGCAGAAATGGTAGTTTTATCCATAGTTTCAAAAACCTTAAAGCTGACTCCTTCACTACAGGGTTTCTGATAATTAAAGCCTCTTGCTGCTGTTTCTGGACTAGCCCGGCCGTGGCCGTCCTTTGCCTTAAATCTCATGCCTTTGAGCACATCAGTATCTGTGGCCAGCTGTCCTTCTTGGGTCTGCATTGTGAGCATGCTTGCAGCCGGCAGGCTGGAAGCTCATTCAGGTCGAGTGGAGAAAAACAGCAATTCCTCTCAGAAATTCAGTTTCAAGCAAACTTTGAGGACTTTGTGACACTTCTCCGGAGTTTATGGCTCCCTGCTGGTCAGGCTTCAGGATCTCCACAGGCTCAGGGCCATGAGCACAGCCAACATTTGCATAGTGTAATCACACCTCAGGGTGAACCCTCAGGTGGCAGAGGGCAAGTCTAGTTTGCTTGTTTCAAAGTGTCTGAGTTAATGTTTTTTATTTCTCGTCACTGTAAGGCTGTCAAGTTTTGTTTTATCTGAAAGCACAAATGAGGGGATGTAGCATTTCCAGTCATCAGGAAGAAATGTTCTAGGTTTGCCAGAGCAGACTAGCTGACACCCATAGATTAAAAATAAAGTTTTAATTTTTTCTAGCATAGGCTGCCTGGTTTCAGGCATCATGCTCCAAGCCTACCAGAAGACAGTTAATTCAGTGTGCTTCTGAAGGTGATGGCATGTCAGTGAAGTGACACCGTGCAAGAAGATGATGTGTGATCTGGTCAGACAGGACCGCAAGATCCAGTAGTTGTGTCACTTCATGCGCAGCAAAAAGCGGCTCTACAAGGCAGTACTTCCTGAAGTACTTCTGTGTCTGCCGTGCTCTACAAAGCGTGTTACATGCTCCAACAGTGAGAAAATGGAGCAACTAATGGCATTCACTCCTCTACCCTGAGCCTTAGGGAATTTGTTCTTCAACTCCTAAACAAATTTATTTATGTAATTGCAAATGCTGGGTTATGGTTAAGATAAGCAGTTATTTTGTTCTAGATCTGAAGTTATATTTTCCACAGGCACACTGAATTCAAAAATTATTATATATTCCATTTGTGCGTGTAACAAATATTTATGTAATTTCTTTAGCTGGAAAATGGACTCAGTTACCTTTATGGCTTCCTCCATTACTTTTCTTAAAGATAATGCCAATTAATCGATAACCATGACACATTTTGGACAACCAGAGAAAATGATGTTGTGTGTAACCATATAGTATCTGCCTTCATACCTCTGGAAACTAAGTCAGAATTCCTTTCTAATTCTAATTTTTTATCCAATTATATGCACACTCATTAAAATTAAATTGAATGCACTGACTTACAACTCTTGACCTGATTCATATCTACTTTGTACCAAATCTCTTCCACCACAGCTCTAAGGAGAAGCCAGCACAACCACAGCATGGTGTAAGCGAGCGGTCCAGGATGTGGAGATCGTATCCTCCCTTAATGTTTGGCATTCCATTACAGTGCTGTGACCTTCCTGCTGGCTTGAAGAAATTCTGGAACAATGGAATAGCTTCACTGCATGAGCAATAATTATTGCACTTTATTTTTCTTACATAGTTTCCTTCCAACCTTTAGAAATCTGCAGGCATATTTTCAGAGCACCAAGCCTGAATTCATATTTGCACAATCCACCTGCTGAAGCCAAGTTTCTCCTGTAATTAAGTGAATGGCACGCAGAGCAGTGCTGACCACCTGATGCCTTCTGAGGCTTCAGTCCTATTGATCTGGGCACTAAGCAGGGGAAGGCTGTCGTAAGCACTAGTGGATTCATATCTATATACCCAGTCTTTTCTGTGCTCAAACTCATCTCTTTCTTTGGGAAGTTGAACTGGAATTGAAGAGCATGAGTTAAATATTTCATATTGTGCTGGAATGTATAATTCATGATCAAATCCTTCAGAAAGGAAAAGATAAGATAGAGCTGCAAAAGCTTTAAATAAAGTATTTTCTTTAGCTTGTAGACAGACTGTTGAAAAAGTGCTTTCCCCCTTTTCTGTTGGTGTTATAAAGAAAATTAGAAAATAACGTGATAGCAGTAAAAACAGGAACACTCAAAGTAGATTTGAGAAATTATTTGTTATTGTTTGTAGACAGATGCAATTAATGTTTTATATATGCTTCTCCAAAGGCACCCCGTTGCACTTAATTCCTCCACATTTCACACCCTCCCTTAGGAACAAGATGCATTGGCCTCAACATGTAAAAAGCTCTATATGTTGTTAATTTGTTGTGCCAACCTCAGAAAGTCACAGATGGGGGTATTTAACAGTGCAGATCTTACAGAACAGGCATCACTTCATTAAGACGTGTGTTCAGCAGTCTGAACCTTGAAGGGTTTGTCACACTGACACCTGGGATGGTGTGGATGATGTCTGTGCACGGCTGCATCCCCCAGGAAGGGGGCTGGTCCCTGGTCCCTGGCTCCCACTCAGAACCAGGCATGGGGTGGCAGAACCCCTCAGCTGCCCCCATGGTGCCCAGCTGTCCCAGCAGCTGCCAGGTTGCCTGCCCTGCCCTGGAAGAAGATCACCGTTATTCCTCAGCTTACAGTCCTGTCAGGACAGCACAACTGTAGAGAAGTCCTCAATCATTTATTTCTGCAAAAAGCAAGCCGTGCTGAGGTGTCTCCCCTGGCAGGGGCTGTTCCTGCTGTTATTTAACACTTGCAGCGTGCTTTGTTTGCCCTGATCTGTGGTGTCTCTGAGGAGCACAAATCCTGGTCCCAGTGCCCCAGCAGGACAGATGACACTTTGCTCCTGTGCTGGAGGGCTGGGGAAAGATGGTGAATCACGTCTCCAGCGCATCTGAGAACCTCAATCTTTCCTGTCAATGGGCACCACTGAGAAGAGCCTGGCCCTGACCACTTTGCACCCTCCCTTTCACGTATTTATCCACATGGATAAGATTCCCCCTGAGCCTCCTATTCTCCAGTCTGAACAGTCCCAGCTCTCTCAGCCTTTCCTCATAGCAGACATACTCCAGACCCTTCATCATATTTGTGGCCCTTCATTGGACTCTCTCCAGTATGTCCACGTCTCTCCTGTACTGGGGAGCCCAGCTCTGGACACAGTCCTCCAGGTGTGGCCTCACCAGTGCTGTTTAGAGGGGAAGGGTCACCTCCCTTCACCTGCTCTATTTGAGCACTGACCTTAACAAAAACATCTGAAAAACATAAAAAAAAACAACCCAACAAACAACAAAAATTCAAAACAATTTTCATTTTGGGGGGTCTTTTTTCTCTTTCACACTCATGGTGGCAAACAAAGATCTTGGATGAGAGATCTTAATTTTTTTCAGCCCATGGTTCAAGCAATTCCCAGTATAATGAGAGCCCTGTGTTGTATCTCTGAAGCAGGTCTCTGAGGAGACAACTTGCTTTTGGAAACTGGAAATATGCCTGACAGAATCTGTGCTCTGTCCTCTAACACTTCTCCAAGGCATGCAAGGTTTCAAACATGCTCTGAAAGCACTGACTGCTGTTTAGCTTCCCCCAAAAAATGTTCTGCTTTGCTCTGTTTCTGTAACAGAGATCCAAATTGTCCACTGGCAGTTTACTAAAGCAACAAGTTAATGCAGTACTCCCTTCAGTTTCATGTAGAAAATAATCACAGAGTTTGATGACTGAACAATAGACAATTGCTTGTTGTCTCTGTGCTTTCTTTGAAGAAATCTGTACAAAAAACCAGCAAGATTTTCACATATAGTTAATCATACCTATGAGACACTATCAAAGTTTTTTAAAATTGAGGGAGTTCAGGATGGCGTGATCATGCTGCCATGGTAACAGATGTGTACTGCACACCATGGGTATCAAACTACGGTGCAGCTTTTCTAGATACATAAAATAAGGGAAAACATCAGAGAATAATTCAGTAATTAGGGCACATTTATGTAAGCAGTGAAACCGCAAGCATGCAAGAAACTTGAAAATGAAACATGTTAAAGGTCTTTTCATTGCCATACTGAAAGGTGCCTTGTGTGGATGACTGTCTGCACTGATAGATACGAGCTACAGCAAGCCTGACCCTGCACATGATGCTATGGTGCCAGCGCGGCTGCCCATTGCCACTGGGGTCAAGGCCTCTGGTGGGATATTGCTGCCACTGCCGTGCTTTTCCCATTTAAAGGATTCCCCATTACCTTTACATGTAGACATTTGTTACAAGGGATGCAGAACTGGGAGATTTGCCCCCCCCC
>NW_008824538.1:305056-311804 GCF_000699105.1 Pygoscelis adeliae | reverse complement strand
TTCTTATTTGGAAGACAAATAAAAAATTGAATTAATAAAAAAAAATCACAAACATATCTACACCTGTGCCAAAGAAAGTCTTCATGAAAGCCAAATGCCTTGAAATAACACGTACATCAGGACAGGCTAAGTTAAAATGCAAACAACAGTATTTACTTATAACAGCTAGCGAGACAAGAAGTTTGAAAAATGTTTATAAAAGACTGAAGTGGACAAAGGAAAGGAAACAACACTCAGTCTCTTTGTGCAAAATGTCATATATTAAAGGTTTCTGTTTACCATCCTGTCTCCAGATGGTTTATTGCTGGGCATACTGATGTGATCTGCCCCATCAGAGATGTCCTTCCTCCACACCTCAGGCCAGACTCCTTGGGGACACTTTTTCCAGTGAGGCACACAAGCAGTGGCAGGTGGACCCTTCCTGGTGTCCTCCAGGGAGCCCGGTCCCATCCTGGGTTAAGGACATCACTAGGGAACTTCCTAGCCTGGTACAACCCTCGGACTATTATCCATTATTGCTCTTTCATGTGGGTGGTGATGAAGATGCAACACATAGTCCAAGGGCAATCAAAAGAGACTTCAGGGCCTTGGGACAGTTGGTAAGGGAATCCGGGGTGCAGGTAATTTTTTCCTCTATCCTTCCAGTTGTGGGCAGTGATACTGGAAGAAACAGATGGACCCAGTCTATTAATACATGGCTCCATGGCTGGTGTCACCGCCACATTTTTGGGTTTTTCAGTAATAGGATGGTCTACACGGCACCAGGCCTGCTGGCATCAGATGGGATTTGCCTTTCTCAAAGTGGGAAGAGTCTTTGTTCATGAGCTTTCCCAAATTTTGAGAGAAATAAAAAGACGGGCTGTAATATCCAGCAGATATGAAATGCCATGAAGACAATATAGCGAGCTTTTTAAATCACAAGGTCATGAAGTTCCTGTTTATCATCAAAACTTGCTTCCTACACTCTTTTCAAGTCTTTGTAAGTGATCTTGCACTTCCATTATGCTGGCTGTTCCCAAATTTACACTCATTTTCTCTGCCAGATTTCCTCTGGTTCTGTCCTTCAGCAGGTAGGCTTTTCAAGAGGACCAGAATTTAACCTTCATCCAGGTATCACCTGAATTTTTAATGATCAGTCTGAGTCACACACCAGCTGTGCCATCGCTGTCATGATTGTTTATGACATTACTTGTTTTAAGGACGGTTTTGCCTTTTGATATGGAAGCAGGGTGATTTTCTCCATTGGCAGCTTGTTTCACCAGGCTTGGAGGCAGGACCGAAGCCACAGAGTGGTCCCAGGAAGCGATGACCTTGGAGAAGCTGGGAACAGAGGGAGTATCCATACCTACTCTGATAACACGTGCCTGGCAGTGTGGGCTGCTGCCCAGCGTGGGACTTCTTTATATCAGCAATTTCACTGTCATTGAACTAGTGAATGGTTCCAGTTCTACATGAGTCCAGCAAACCCAGCAAAACCATCCCACCAGAAAATCCTTTCCACCAGCGTGATGGACTTGTGGCCACTCAGGCAGCTGTCCTATACCACTGCATCCCTCTGGCTTCCTCCAGTGAGCACCGATGGTGCTGCTGGGGTCGTAACTTCTCATGATCCGAACTAGCAGACTGTGCTTCGAAAACAGTGATACACAGTCCCGCTGGTGTATCTGTGTTCATACCAGGCATCATGCTTCAGCTAATGAATAAATAACAAGTAATAAATAAATAACAAACAGTATTGGAGGCTCAAGGGGAACAAAGATGTTGGAACACAGAAAACTCCTGCTGCGTATTAGGAAAAATATTTCCCCATGACAATGATCAAACACTGGAGCCAAGGCCCAGAGTGGTGGGGAAATCTCCCTCCTCAGAGACATTCAAAACCTGACTGGTTATGACCTTAAGCAAACCTTGGCATTGAGTGTATCATTGAGATTAGTCTGTCTTTGAGCAGGGGGTTGGATCAGATTGCCTCCAGAGGTCTCTTTTAAACACCACTATTCTATAGTTATGTCACTCCCTAAATTCTAACTAAATCCCCTAAATAGGTAAGTTTAAAAATTTAAGCATAAAAACTTGTGCCTAAGAAGTGCTAGTCCTTGCTTATTTCTCTTTTTCTCTTAATATATAAAATCTATCTACCTCCCCCCCACCACCACCCCCAACATATCTATGGGGGGAGAGCAAGAGAGAGAAAAAATTAATTCTCAGTATAACTAAATGCACGCATATATTGTCATCATGCATATGTGATAGCATGTGAGGCTGATTTACAGGGTCTTCACTGGATTTATCACTCTACTTTTGGGCTTTTCATCTTTCAATTTTTTAAAAATTGACTGTGATTTTTAAAACTGATAATGAACAAAAAAATTCTATTATTCAGTTAAAGAAATGAAGTTTAATCCATTATCTTGCTCTGCACTTGCCTTCAGCTTTGAATTGCCCATTCAAAATTTGACTGGGATTTTAGAGCAAATGAGGTTTGCAGCATCAGTGGGAACCTGATGAACACTCTTCTATATTGCAAAACCTCTTCAGTGCCTGACACCCATTGTGGAAAGCCTGAAACTAACATAACATGGCTAACAGCACCTGTAAAAACACAGAAATAAGTTTTTTTCTAGAATAAAAAATTAAAAGGAAGTCAAATTTTGAAAGAACTCCCTGATGAATATCGACAGTGGGGTGCACATGCATTAGTTCATGTTCTCCCCCTTCCCCATGTTCACCTCTGTTTCCTCAGGACTTTTTTGAGGACAATGACAGTTGTCTATAGGAATGCACCCTCCAGAAAACCCATGGTCATGGGCAAGTCCAGGGGGACCTTAACAGAAAAATCTAATGTAAAATATATGCAGTTATAATTTTGGGTAATCAGTGATGTTGGTAGAGTTGCTAGTTGAAAAACCTAGCATGGTGTTCATGCCTTACACACCTTGTCTTTGCATGCGTACTCCTAAATATTCTCTCTAGCTGTTCAAAGAGTTTTTATTCGAGAGAAGATAATTTCGGTTGGAAAATCTTAGTACTTCTGCAGGCCGCAGCTATGTTTCCTCCCCAAAATAAGAACCTGCTTCAATTCCAGTTATCCACATCTCCACCCTACTGCCTCAGCATGCGTGTAGGTCCAGATGATGCTGGGATGCAGACACCTCCCTGGCCAGTGTACAAATTGTCACCAGTGGGTTTTTGCATGAATTCCCTCAGACACGGAAAAATCAGCTTCTTGGAAGTGTAGGCATCAGAGACCACGTCTTTGCAGATGTAGAGAAAGGTCTCCCCACAGCCTCAGAGAGGCACTGTGCCACACACCAAAGCAGATTATTGGTTAAGTGCCATGGGTTATCACTTTGCTTTAGCTAATTTGGTAAGCTTTAGTGACTCCCACACACTGAGAACTGCAGGAGACATAAATATTTAATATCAAGGCATGGAGAGCTGCTGGCAGCTGAGGCTGGCTCTGTCTTTACAACCCGAAGTGAGGGAGGAAGTCCTGAAATCAGAAAGTAAAATCAGGGTGTCTGAAGATAATTTTAACTGATGATTTTTGGCCCTTCCAGTCTGTGTTACATACCAGCCTGAGACACGCAGTGCTAAATGCCCTGCAGGAGCAACTTTGTAGGCTAGTGTCAACATAGACTGCCTGGAGGTGCTTCTTGGCATGAAGCAGGTTGCTGCAAGCAGGGGGACAGCCTTCACCATTGCCTCTGCTGTGCCAGGGCGGTCACTGCAGCAGGTTGGTCGCTCTCCTCCAGCCAGCCCGCATGTCAGAATTAGGGCACAGCTTATGGAGATTCACGTCGATACCGGCTGCCTCTCGCCAGCCTCCAGCTGCCCTCCGCAGAGTCCTGCACTCCTGGGGGTCTGGACAAGGGGTCGGCTCAGGCACACTCCTGTGAAGTCCACAAACGTGAGTGTCCTTCCCAGCAAAGTGCAGTGGAAGGCTGAAGCCACCTCTCTATTTTCACTTTATTTTAGGGGCAGGTATACATATCTTCGGAAGTTAAATGTACTCAGGACTGTTCTCTGGCACTGAGTCTGTAAGACGTGATGTGGGTGCTGCTCCTAATGCTAAGCTGTCATACAGGGGCCACATCCAGAGCAGGGATGCTCCCCCCAGTTGCCTGCCGGGACTGGTCCATGGCCTGTATTTGCTCCAAGACCTGCTGTCCTGTGAGGAATGGACTTCAGCCTCATTTTTGATCCTATTTTTTGGGACCTGTTTGTTGTCAGGTCACCCGCAAGACAGGTCACCCGCAGCCCAGCAATTGAACATTAGGGCTGGCAGGGCTCTGCTGGTCGCTGCCTGCCCATGCCAGAGACCAGAGGGCCAAAGTCAATGGTCCTTCACAGATCCACCTGCCAACAGTATGGGTAAATTGCTTGCCTCTCCCAGCCACACAGCAGACCCCAAGGGTGGTGGTGTGGGCATCTGGTGTGGCATGCAGAGGATGCTGTCCTGTGACAGTCCCACCAGCTGAGTCCCATCAGGCTCAGATGATGAGGTGAAGATCAGCATGTCTTCTGAGCCTCTGAGGCCATCAAGGGAGGACTGTTAGGGGACAACCATGCTGTGCCCACAGCCACGGGGGACACGTCAGCTGATGGCCCCGCCTATGAAGCCGAGCTCCCGCAGTGAGAGCCCAACGCTGCCCCACAGTTCTGCAGTCAGACGACCTCCATGATCTGCCTCTGCTCTTCAGACAACCAACCTCAGGAAAATAAAGTCAGTGCATGAACAGCATCCAAAGAGGAAAAACAGTGCATTAAATATGCAGACAGACCTTTCAAGGGTCAAGAATATCAGCAGACTCTGAAAATTGCCAGATGACATCGGGTAGCACTAAGATAAAGTTAAAAATTTATTGGTGGTGTTTCACACAAATATAAATAAAGAGATAAATAGACCTAACAGGAACTGTTTGTGTGAACGCACAAAATAAAATCTGTGATCAGGAATTCCAGCAGAGGGCACCAACCTCAGACTCTGGATAAACAGAAAAAGTAGAAAATTGCTCAAAACTGAAGACTGTATCAGAGGTCTTTTATTATAATTAACTGCTTTTTCAAGCTTCCCTGTTGAGATTGCTTTCAACCTGTAAACTCCCACTATGTATGAAATGCTAAGATTATTAGCTTTACTAAATGAACTTGGATGCCAAATCCCCTTTCTCCTCTGCTGAAACAGCGTCTTGGGCAGTGTTAACGTGGCGCATCCACATGATTCTGCCAATGTCCTTATCGACCTTTTCTTAGATCTTTAAAACATCTGTGGATGAATTTACACTTGAAATTGAATAGCTTTTTTCTGCTCAAGGGTGTTAGTGCATTAGAAATGTCAGCCTTTGAAATAGATATCACAAGGCGCTTAGTTATAAAAAGCAACACAATTTTATTACCTGACAAAGACAAGCTTAAAACATTTCAGTTAAGAGACACAGCTGATTTTCACCTAAATACAGCAGAAGAAATATACTGTCAGTTGTTTCCCAAAGCCAACTTATCACAAAGCTGATGCAGCAAAATTGTGCTCATGAGTTCCTGGGGGAAAATGATTTTTTTAATTTTCTCCCTTCTAACAAAACATAACAGCACATGGCAAGCGCAAAGACCAGACAGGTAACAGACAAGAT
The DNA here is from genome assembly GCF_000699105.1 of Pygoscelis adeliae. Taxonomy (NCBI): domain Eukaryota; kingdom Metazoa; phylum Chordata; class Aves; order Sphenisciformes; family Spheniscidae; genus Pygoscelis; species Pygoscelis adeliae. The sequence goes on along the minus strand of NW_008824538.1, from coordinate 306,171 downwards.
TGTGAAGAATTAAAAGGTGATTGGAAGAGGTCATGAAGAAAACAAACTCGCTATACTTGCCATTTCATTAATTTTCTGGTAATGCAGACAGGATCCCAAGCTCTCTGCGCATACCAGTGTTCATTACTGCTTGAACAGAGGTCAACAGAGCGTTTGCTGCAATTCTTTTGCACTGTATGCATTACTCATCAATCCATTTATCATTGCATCATCATTTTATAGATGCCTTGTCATAACCTATGACACAGACATGCCATTGAGTTTGGTGTAGGGATACAGCTCTCATCAGAGTTAAGTTTAAATTAATCAAAAGCAAGTTTTAAGGCAAAGACAACTTCCCTTCTTAATCAGAGAAGAGGACCAAATGCCCAGATGAAAGCTGCTTATGTTCTGTGTCACAAAAACCTTAGTGAAAACCACATTGGTAGTAACTGGTAATAACCAACATCCACTTTTCATATTATAATCAATATTCATTGATAATGCATAATCAATATGCATTTCATTTTCCTCTCTTTGCCTTCTGAGGCTTTGTTTCATCGCGTTCATTAGAAGCTACAGACAGGCCCTTGATAGCAAAGATTTAATATGCTGTGAGACCCGGTACATTTCCCCAGCCCCTGCCAGCGCCTGCGGGTATGCAGTGCAGTCCAGGTGAGATCGGGGCTGTAGAAGGGAGCAGCAGCAATGAGGAGTGTTGTGTCAGCGCAGGCATTCACCCAGGCACAACTACCCCAGCTCTCTCCTCTTCCAGGGCACACACCTTCAGTCTGACTCTGGGATGGGCAGGATCCTGGCAGCCTTAATACTTGCTGCAAAAGGTGAAAGTTGCTCTATCTGCCCAATATCAGCTTGAAATTGTCAGCCTAACCCTTATCCTTCCTCTTCACTGCCTGTCCCTGCCATGCACACATGGCTGCACAAGTGCATGTGCTCTGGTCTCCGAGCTCTCTGTAGCATAGATAGCCACCTGGAAAAGTCATGTCAGATATGGCAGGGTCTGACGGTACCATTACCGAAGATATCCCCAGCTCAAGGGCCAAACATGGTGATGTAAAAATAATGCTGCGAAGGCACACAGTTTCACAAAGCACTGAATAATCCCAGCAAACTTC
>NW_008824538.1:303218-304852 GCF_000699105.1 Pygoscelis adeliae | reverse complement strand
TGGGACAGGCTGGGAGAGGGCACAATGCCGTGCACACACACAGGAGCAGCACACACCCTGTGTGCATGCACTGACCCAGTGCGTGCTCTGCACACAGGTGCCTCCCATGCACATCCCACCAGCTGCACTGCAAACAGGACTCCCAGGTGAAAAGTAGTAACACAACTGAGAGAAAGTTTTCTGCTTCTTTATTTCTCTTCTTCATTATGTATTTGATTATGTATTTTTGCAGGGCAAGGGGCACCAAAGAATACTACTCCAAGAAACTCTGTGTTCTAAGCAATTAAAAAAAAGTTAGATCATTGTAGTGCTTGGACCTGGGGGTTACCTACAAGCTCTTCACTCCTCTATATGTGTTCTGTGTTTTGCATATTAGTGCAAAATTAGTGTATGAGTATTGACCAGGATAAAGGAACATGCATGAAAATTAGAAATTTATGCACAAGTTGCCCTTAGTTTCAATAAAATGTCCATTGACACTTGCTTTCAAACCTTTGCCATAACCACAACAAAACCTTTGGTCCCACCCTGAACCCAGAAGCAAGCAGAGCTGCGAGCAGTGCTCATTTTAGCAAGAGGCTGTAAACTGGCTCCAGGGCTCCCTGAGAAGTGTCTGCCCTCTGAAGGCTGAGCCTCTCCTCAGCTTCAGCTCCGTGGCCAGGGAAGCCATCTGTGCCAGCTCCTACTGAATTTCATACATACTAACACCAACTTAAACATGGTTGAATACAGTATGGCAATCTCTATGTAATTCCAGTCTCCCTGCCACATGGCATCATGCGCAGTGTCTGGGACCTCTGCAGGTAAAAAAGACTGTCTCTGCTGCTTGAACTTCTATCTCTCAGATGAGGCTGAAGAAACAAATTAGTTGAGAGCATCGTATTAGAAACATTTTTTATGTTAGATTAGAATAAGTAGGGAGTAAAGCCATACTGTAAAATGATTAATTAGTTTTAATGATTGTGTATCTCTTCTTTCTGTTAGAACCCTAATAGAATCATAGAATCATAGAATCATTAAGGTTGGAAGAGACCTCCAAGATCATTGAGTCCAACCGTCAACCCAACACCACCATGCCCACTAAACCATGTCCCTAAGCGCCTCATCTACCCGTCTTTTAAATACTTCCAGGGATAGTGACTCACCCCCTTCCCTGGGCAGCCTGTTCCAATGTTTAACCACTCTTTCAGTAAAGAAATTTTTCCTCACATCCAATCTAAACCTCCCCTGGCGCAACTTGAGGCCATTTCCTCTCGTCCTTTTGCCAGTTACTTGGGAGAAGAGACCAACACCCACCTCGCTACAACCTCCTTTCAGGTAGTTGTAGAGAGCAATGAGGTCTCCCCTCAGCCTCCTTTTCTCCCCCAGTTCCCTCAGCCCCTCCTCATAAGACTTGTTCACCAGACCCTTCACCAGCCTCGTTGCCCTTCTCTGGACACGCTCCAGCACCTCAACGTTCTTCTTGTAGTGAGGGGCCCAAAACTGAACACAGTATTTGAGGTGCGGTCTCACCAGGGCCGAGTACAGGGGCACGATCACTTCCCTGCTCCTGCTGGCCACACTATTTCTGATACAGGCCAGGATGCCGTTGGCCTTCTTGGCCGCCTGGGCACACTGCCGGCTCATGTTCAGCC
>NW_008824538.1:300158-301480 GCF_000699105.1 Pygoscelis adeliae | reverse complement strand
CCAGGAACCTCCTAGACTGCTTCCTCTCTGCCGTGTTGTACTTCCAGCAAATGTCCGGGAAGTTGAAGCCCCCCATGAGAACAAGGGCTAGCGGTTGAGAGACTTCTGCCAGCTGCTTGTAGAACGCTTCATTCGCCTCTTCATCCTGGTTGGGTGGTCTATAACAGACTCCCAGCAGGATATCAGCCTTGTTGGCCTTCCCCCTCATCCTTACCCATAAACAGTCAACCGTATCATCATCACAATCGTTGAGCTCTAGACAATCGAAACACTCCCTAACATACAGAGCCACCCCACCACCTCTCCTTCCTCACCTGTCCCTTCTGAAGAGTCTATAGCCATCCATTGCAGCACTCCAATCGTGAGAGTCACCCCACCATGTTTCTGTGATGGTGACTAAGTCATACCTCTCCCGCTGCACAATGGCTTCCAGCTCCTCCTGCTTGCCGCCCGTGCCGTGTGCATTGGTGTAGATGCACTTGAGCTGGGCTATCGATTTCACCCCTGGCATCGGCATGCCACCCCTAGGCTCATCTCTAGTGAGCCAGGTTTTGTCCCCTTCCCCCTTCAAACCTAGTTTAAAGCCCTCTCAGTGAGCCCTGCCAATTCATGAGCAATGACCCTTTTCCCCCTGTGAGACAGCTGGACTCCATCTGTCGCCAGCAGGCCCGGTGCCGTGTAAACCTCCCCATGAGGTTTACAAGCATAGGTATTAGAAAAATTATAATTACGAACTAATATTATAATGTCTAAGTTACTTCACGGGAGAGCAATGGGACACTTTGCCCCTGAACAACTGAATGCTGATGTGGAAGAGAAATGTCCTTTTCTCTGTGCCCATGGCAATTTTTATGTGTCTTGTTGAAATGACTAGGTTTCTTTATCAGTTTTATTTCTCGATTACACCAAGGTTCTGCTTCATCTGCATCCCCAACACAGGAGAGCAATGCAAGAAGCTTAGCTGTCTCTTCACACTCAGTCAATACCAGCTCAGTGTACAGGTCCCTTCTGTTCTGTGCTCCCCTTCAAACGTTATCAATCATTTATTCATGATGGAGGAGCCAGTAGCTGATGTCAGCACTTCGTCACAGGCTCTCAATCTGTCATTTTCATTCTCCGGGAGACCTGCAAACCCATTGCTCTCTTCCTCAGATCACACCTTGCAGAAGAGTGCCTTTTCCACACGGTGGGGCCATGGCGAGGTGTTGCCAGATGCTCTCACCAGCAGATGCAATCCACGCTGCCTACTCAGGAGCCACCCTCTCCATCCTGGGGAAAGGCTCCGGGCAGGCTCAGCTGCCAGGGAATTGGCTGGTGCCTGG
>NW_008824538.1:295369-300103 GCF_000699105.1 Pygoscelis adeliae | reverse complement strand
AGAGTCGTGTCGTGTGGTCCGCCTTGCAGGCGCAGCCTCGAGCCGTCACACAGCACCACGTGCTGGGGCTGGGACGCCGGTCACAGACACCCCTCACCCCGCGGCAGCCACTCTGCTGCACTTTCTGTCTTCAGTGCTTACCCTTCCTTCCTGGCTTCAGCCCTTCTCACATATGCATCTAACTCACCACTGGAAAATGCATGTTGTATGCAAAGTTCAGCGAGCGTTTCCCTGTTGTTCAATGAATAGTTTTTTTCCTGCTTTTTTCTGTATTTCTTTTTTTTTTTTTTGAGGGCACATTATGAGACATGCATATGGACCTGCATAGACACTGGCTCCTTAAAGATTTTCAGTAATGTTAACCTGACCATAATCTCAGTACATAAAACTGTGAGATACGCATAATTTCTGATTTTTCAGGAAGGTATCTCCTCACATTACCAGTCTATTTTCCTAAACATGTAAGTATCTTGTCATACCAGATTTGCATTAAAAGCAAGAGAGTAGCCAAGAGAAGTCAGTGAAAACAAAGTTAATTGCTGCAACCATTAAGTACTGGTAAACAGAGACATGTGTAAATAAGGAGTCCCAGGTTTAAGATTATCGGCATTAGGATTAAGATGAGAATTTGTGAGTGGGAGGCAAGCCACAAAGAGCAACATTCATCAGCCCAGATTCTGACTTGAATGTGATGATAAATAAGAACATTAATCATCAGCTGTGAGGTAGAAACAATATAAAGGCAAGCCTACACCTACTGTTAGAATACTTGAGAAAACTTTAGCAAGCCTGCAACGTCTCCGAAAATAATGTGCACAGGTGTGTCTTGAATAATGGAGAGGATTTTTAATGTAATAAACTGTGATAAACTGATAATATAATTACCAGCATTTATTCAGCAATCAGAACTGTTGTCAAACATTGATGCTCTGGTTTTTTCAGAAGCTTGACAAAGAGATTGCCAGTCTTCATAGGGAAGTGAAACAAGATTTATGCAATTTAGTCCAAGTACTCCTGTCTTCTCTAGTGTTTGACCAAAATAAATGAGGAGCATTGTGTACTGCATGCACCGCTGACCAAACCTCACTACCTTAAGTGTATGTTCGAAACGCTATGTTTCTTCCTTTTCCTCCATTTACCACAAGACCTATCCGTGGGTCTGTGGCCAAGAGGCTTAGTAGATCTTAATTTGAGATTAATAATAGGAAGAGGTGAAGGAGAGAATGAACCCCAGATTTTTACCCAAAAGTTTTACAAACACTGGATGAAGCAGAATCTGGACCCCGGTGACCACTAGGTCCAAAAAACAAAGTCCCTGTTTTCCTCTATCACAGACTGCTCGCTGGCAGGGCAGGGTGAGGAGCAGAACAGCCCTTGATGTTGTGCAAGCACTGCTCAGCAGTAACTTAAAACTTCCCTGTGTTATCAACACTGTTTTCAGCACAGATCCCAAACATAGCACCATGCAAGCTACTATGAAGAAAGTTATTCTAGCCAAAACCAGTACATGCATCTTTGCTGAGGCTGGGGACGTGCCATCTCCTATCAGAGCACTCCCTGTGTGCAAAGGCACGGGGGGGGCAGGTATGAGCCCCTCAGCCTCCATGGAGGGGCAGTGCCAGTGATGTTAAAGCCATGGGACACTCTCCACTGGGGCCAGGCAGCCACGCTCCTCACCCTGAAGGAACTTTGCGCCTCTGGAAAATCACCAACATGCTTTGTCATCCCCAGCGGAGGCCCCGTTCACCCCCAGAGCTGCAGCTGGAAGGAGAGAGAGAGCAGCTGGGCAGAGAATGCGTGGGCTCAGTGCACATGGGCAAGGTGCTGGGCTGACCAGGCATGGGGGAGGCACAGACACCCCCCCCACAAGACGTGCAGTTTTTGCAGGCTCATCTTCCCTGTTTCTCTCTTTTCCTGGGGCATTTCACACCAAGTAGGGCCAAATATGGAGGAGCTCATTATACCCCCAAGACCGTGCACCGCAAGCCCAGGCTCCCCCCTCCCCTCCCAGGCAGCCGCGCTGGGTGCCGGGGCTGGGAGTGCTAGCATACCCCCCTGGGCTGGGGTGCCCCGCTGCCTGCCAGGCACTGCAGTTGCTGCACGCAGGTGAGCACCCTGCAGCCCAGCCTGCAAAGCTTTACTTTTCCTATTGCACCACTGCTGCGAAAGACAAGTGGTTTGGGGGAAATGTCACAGTTTTAACTATATGTTGTAATGAAGAAATGTGAAAACCTGGGTCAGTGCAGAGCCAGCAATCACTGGGAGGAACTGTTAGTGGCAAGGCATGACTGAAACTGCAAGAGAAATGTAAATCAGCTTAATAGGAAATGGTACAATCAAAATGATTTAAGAATAAGAAGGGGATGTTTCCATAGCAACAAAAAGCGAGATAAAAAATAGTCAATAAAAATTCCAACACTCTCTTCTACGTTAAACTGATTTTCCCCAAACCTAGACCAGCAATAAACTGGTTAGTACCAGAGAATGGAGAACACTGATACAGTGAGTATTCTCCCCTTAATAAACATTTCTGAGGATGCACATCTCATGAAGTGAAAATAGGATATTTTCCAGCCTTAGTCAATCAAAAATGTGCCTTACTTATTAATAATACCTTGATTTGCATAGTGATAAGCAGGTACATCATTATTTTTATTATTGTAATAGGCGATAAACTGAAAACACGGGCATGGGTTAATAATGTTAACATTGTTAATCTCTATAACAATGTTATAGAGATTTCTCCGAAAGCTCTATATTTATCAGTTGCTAAAAGCATCTTGCAGAAAGATGTAGATTTTTTTTTAATAAAACCAATATAATATTTAGGTAATACCTGTAATTAAAAGCAATACCTGAGTAGCCCACTGAAGGGCTTATTTTAATTTCTAAGCATGCATCTTCTCCAGCGTAGCTATAGTACACCCAACACATGGCAAAACCATCTTTGGTCTACTTCTGTTTGGTTAGTAATTTATTATTATGACAATCAAAGAAGCACTTTATGAGCACAGCATGGAAATGCCTACCAAAAGACTAATTTTCTTCCTTTTCTATTACCTCTGCAATGAATATGCACCCACTGCCAAGTAAAGATAACTTATAGGATAAAAGACAGTAAAATAGAAGAGGGAAAGGGAAAAGGTTGCCTCCATGACAATGAGAGGATGCCAGAAACTGAGAGAAGCAACAAGTCAGTGTCACTCTTGAATTGCTCCAGCACTGAGTCTTTTTCTCATGTCAGTACTGATGTGTCCCGGGCACATGTCCAATGCGAAGGTCTTCCTTATTTTTTATACTTTGATGTGCCCCAGCATGAGACTTTGTAATTAGGCGTCTGGGAAAAAAAACTGGGGTTTGGGATTAGTTCCCAAACCTGAGGAGGAAAAAGAATTTGGATGGAAACAATATTTTTCTCACTGAAATGAAAACCAGAAAGCATTTTTTTCATGTTGACAGAAACCATCTATTCAGCCTAAACCAGAGCCCTTCAGGATCAGGCACAGTGGTACAGAAAGCAAAGGCACTACCATCCAGTTGTACAAGCAGCAGGCGTGCTCTCTCGCAGTCCTGTTTCCCAGGAAATCTGTGAGGATCACACTCAGTGTGGGATAACCTCATTCTGCCTGGCCCTGGCTGGCCTGGACTCACCTCAGCAGGGTCCCTGCCTTTCTGCAGCCAGGGGGTCAGCCCCTTTCCCCACTGGACTTGCTCCCTGCAGAATCAGGGTAGGAGCTCCCTGAGCTTAGTGCTCCCCAGCAGCTCTCAGAGGAGGGTGCATCTGCTCCCCCCCCACCCCAGCATCTCTCCCAGTCCACACAGAATTCGAGGCAGTCCCTGGTCTTGAACTGGGGGACAAACAAAAAGGAAAGAGAAGTCTTTCATTCAAAAACAATTAAAATTAAGACTTTGTGATGCTATAGCTTAATGGTGAGGAATGAAAAATTCCCTGCTTCAGGCAGGAGGGATGACATTAGGCAACCCCCAAATAAATCACAATTTACTATACTCAAAATGTGTTTTCAAAGAACTTCAAGGATCTCTACGCAATAAAAAAAAAAAAGGAAAACAAAAAGTGGAAATGCAGAACCCTTGTGGGTTCTGCTTTCCCCATTTTTTCCTCCCCACAGGCTGTTGTCACTGCAGCTGCTCTGAGCTGGCCCAGCAGTGAGACAGAGCACAGGGGCTGGCGGCTCTGTGCCCAGGGGTGGGATGCTGCCCTGGAGCACTGCGGTCCCCCAGCTGTTTCTGCCTGACCGCACTGCTGAGCTGGAGAATGAGGCACCTGGTCTGGATTGCAGGTGGAGGCTCTGGGCTCAGAAACCTCTGAAGGTCAACGCCTTGCCAGGCGAGAGTGCATCAGCAAATGTGTGTCACCCAGTTACAAAGGACAGAGACTGCATCTTTCTTTGGCAGCAAGGCTGCTTCCCAGTGATGTGTATAATACAAGAGTCTTTTTTCTTCCAAAGCAATATAGTTCAGCGTAGTCCTAAAGGGCTCAGACCACTCTCCTTCACCCAGGTTTTACTAGTCTGCATGTGGTAAAAACAATCTTTTATGCTAGCCCTGCACTAGATCGTACCTTACATCTTCATGTAGAATTATGCAGCCCTCAGTGGGCATCTTCTGCCAGCTATTCTAAGATCATCAGCATTTTTTCTTTTTTTGGGGGAAACAATTGGCTGAAGCACACTGAGCTGCTGACCAGAAGCTGTTTGGGTTTGCTTTTCAGGG
>NW_008824538.1:287358-295343 GCF_000699105.1 Pygoscelis adeliae | reverse complement strand
GCCTTTGGGATTCTCTCTTCTGACCAAATTACTAATTCCACCAGCTGAGCACATAGCACAGATGCTCTCTTTTATTAAATCAGTATTAAAGCTCTCTAAATCAATCGTAAATCAAGTTTTGCTCATTATTCATATTTTTATGTTGCTAAAAATTTCAGTCACTAGTGTACAGTCTGTAGACTGTTTCCAGGGCAGGAAGCGCAGCTGAATGGACTTTCCCTAACAATTTGAATGAAGAGTTATGAGTTGAGCTCCCTCACTTCCTTCTTCCTCTTGGTCTTATACCCACATCTCATATGCAAATACTCTTCATGTATATATTGCACTCTGTAGCAGGAATCCTGTTCTCATCTCCGTCTGCAGTGCTAAATAACAGGGTGCAGGCCTGAGCAGTGCCTCCCTGCCGGCCACCCCCAGCTCTGCTCAGACTAGCCCACCTGCCTCCCCCACGCCACGGCTGATCCCCAGCTGCGCAGCCAGCGTGGTCTGGGCACACCACAGTGCTGCCATTTGCTTTTGGGTCAGCAGCACGTCCCCTGTTCTCTTTTATTTTTTTACATAGGTATAGTCGTTGCAGCCATGACTTTGTTCCAATGTGTTATTTTTTCCACACAAGATGTTAAGGAAACAGGAAGGTTTCTGGGCAGTGAGAGAAATATTTGATTGTACAGCACAAATATTGAGGAGGAATCCTGCCCGCTCCGCTTCCCAGGGCAGCCTACTTTTTCTGTAATTAGCAAGGATGTTCCCACCTCCATCATCACTCTGGCATTCAAGCGCTCTTCAAGAAATTTATTAGGGATTTTATTTCCAGCAGCAGCATGCTGGTGGTGTTTACCATGACGGTCACAGGCTGCACTTGCTGCAGCTCCCTCGGTGCTCTGTCCAGGAGCAGCAGCCTGCTGCAGCTGATGGCCCTGGAAATGCACCAGCCATTTGCCAGCTGCTGTCTCTGGAGAGCTGATCTCATGATAAATACTCCAGCATCAAGTTCTCATCACATTTATCAGTGCCAGGAGAACAGCTTTGCACAGCCAGACTTTCTCACTTGACTCCTGCCCCTCCCCAGTCCCTTCCCAGCTGGGTGAGGAGAGTTTTCCTGATGGGTGGTACCCACACCAGGAGAGGACAGCTGCCTCGGCCGTTCCCCCGCAGGAGCAAACAGAGCAAAACTCTCTCCTACAATTCCTTGTTTCTAGCTAAGAGTATTTGAAAACGCTGTTGAAGCAGTGCTTGTGGGTGAGACCTTGGGAGAGGACAAGGAGGGCTGAAGGTGCCTTGCTGCCTGCTCTGTGCTCTGTCTGCTTTTATGGTTTGGATCATTTTTATCTCCTGTGCTTTGTAAACTGCACCCTGGAAAGAATGAAGAATCCCATGCATGTGCCAGTTGTGTCTCTGATATGAACTTTATGACATGGAAATAAATTAGAAGGTTCACTTGATTTTTTTCATACTTATGACCATCAGAAGTGCAAAGACATGAATGGACACTTTTTGTTATAGACAAATGGAAACTGAGATTAATCCCTTGTGAATCAATCATGTTCAAGTTCAACTCTCCTTTCTGCTGGACAATTTTTTACATCAAGAAATGCTACTCTTTGACCTTTCTGACTGCTAAGCAAGAGGGTGAATTGCACAAAAGGAAATAATAATCAACAAGAAATGTAATATAGTGCTGAGACTAACTCTCATGGTTTCTTGAACTGCTAATAGTTCAGAAATGGCAGCAACTTTGCAACGGGTTTGCAAAGCACAGAGTAAGACAGAAGAACTCTCCATATGGACTAAACATGCATCAGAGCGTCATGCCTCTCTCCAAGGCATTTGCTCCACTCCATCCTTGCTCTTGTTGCTCTGAGAGATGGATGTAGGCATCCTGAGGGCAGTCGTGGTAACCAGGTAAAAGAGTCCCTTCATCAGTTGCAGCCCTCACTTCCCAGCCTGCAGCATCCTGCTTGTTTCCCAGGCTTTCCTCCCAGCTCTGCAAAGCTGCAGTTTTCTGGTGTGGTGATACAGGCCCTGAGCAGCTGGTTCTGCATCCTTAGTGCCCAGGAGCTCTGAACCATCTCAGTTATGACTGTAAATGATGCTTTTCAAATGGTCCCCAAGAGCTAGACACAGTGTTTCAAAGAGATAACTATTATTTGTTCCCAAAATTACATCGAGTAGAACTGTTGAAGAATCTTTTGTGCACTGAGTCATGCTCTATTAGCCAGAAAAGATAGCAGAAAAAAAATTTCAACTGCCCAAATATTAACCATTATCTGTCAGCATAGATTAATAGCACCCAAACTTCATTGCCTAAAAGGCTACGCTTGCCTAATAAAACAGCAATAGTTTTTATGTGAGACCTCACTTTAATCCTTCTGCATTCCTGGGCTGTTTAGATTGCCTTGCTTCAAATGTCAAATTTAATCAGTGTGCCACCTTCTGTTAAAAGCATGCTTTTTAAATAAAACTTTGACAGACATTTGTCTTATGTAAAACTTATCCTTCCATGCAAAGATCAAAAGCAGAACACTGAATGAAGGATTTGTCTAAAATCAAAGAAATACTCTTTCTCTAGCTGTCTGCTAAGTACCTTATCCTCAGAGTTCTTTTCACTTTCATTACACATCACCCTGTGCAGACACTGCCACCACCAAATAAGAGAATTAGGAATTCACCTGTGGAGTTACTCAGTAAAGCGTGGTGTAAAAGTAACAGAGCATGCCTTTGCTGCCTGAGGGCATGCATGTGCCCTTGCACAATTCTCTGTTGATGTGTGCTTTTGCATTAGCCACTGACCGATGTATTTATTCATGTTTTTACATACTTTGATTATTAATAATTATTAATTCCTGTCCAAAACTTTGACACTCTTTTTCAAGAATCAATATTCTTAATTAAAGCAGAGGTGGGGTAGTGCGGCCCAGGGTAGCCGTGCCTGGCAGCGGAGATGGCTCACGCTGCGGTGCAGCTGTCAGCTGCTCCTGAGCACAGTCTGGCTCATCTCTGGATGGTGCGCACTGCCAGCAGCCCAGCAGCACCCACAAAGCCAGAGTTTGCAAGTGTTGTTTGCAAACTGTTTTCCAAACACTAGTGAAGCTGTGGGGTGCTGGTTTTCTCTATAGGCTCACACCAGTGCCTGCAGACCTTGGTGAGCAGCGGGCACCCCAGGGTTGCCTCAGGACCTCCTTTTTGGAAAGAGGCTCCAGTGGTCCCCACTGGCTGCACTGTGCACAGTGGGTGGATGTGCTGCCTCCGATGCGGTCTCTGCACACAGAAACTAGTTTCCCTTCAGATTAAGCTGCCAAAGAAGTGTGCACCTGAACTAGTACAGCTGCTAAGAGGCAGCTGGTCCACAGGGGCTGGGTTCGTCCCAACGGTGATCTCAGTTTTACATCATAAATTAGCTGGCACTTCTGCATGCCCATTGTCTGGGAGCATTGTCAACTAGTCATCCTCCTGTGCAGTCATTCAATCAGTGCTTTAGTAAGGATTCGCCAGAGTACAGGAGGTTGCTCTCTATTTATTCTCTTCTCCTGGCTGTGCTCGGCTCTCTCTCTGGCACACACACCCTCATTGACCACGCAGGCATTGTGCTCCTTCTAACTGGCTGGCTTGAGTTTTCACAAATCGGGGGAAAGCACCTGAGTATTCACAAATGGCTGAAAAGGCTCTTCTATTTCAGTGCTTATTGCTGGTGACTGCTAAAAGGGAGAAAGAAAACCCCTGAGGCTTGGGGTCCTTCTTCTGGAGGGGAGATATATGCTGAAGTGAGCAAGCTCCAGAAGAGCCTTCAGCTGGGATTTGCTTCGTTTTTTGCTTTTCTTTGGCCATGTTTGAGTCCGGGTTCAAAACATTCACATTGTGCTGAAGACCCTGACTCATGATACCTGTTGGAGAGGAGAGGAGAGGAGAGGAGAGGAGAGGAGAGGAAGAAATCATGCTTATTGTGCTTGAGCCTCAACAGGAATTAGGGTGAATTTGCTGAGCCACTGAGGTCAGCAGAGAAGCAGCCAGAAGGAACCCAGTGCCTGATAATTTGTAGCCTCTGCTACCACCACCCCTCATACTTGAAAGCTCATTTACTCACCATTAATCTAAATAAGAGTGGACTTGCCCCCAGTGGGAGGGCTTACAAGGCAATGGGGCGCTCCAGGACAGGGAGTGTTAAAGCCAAGGGAGGAGAGCTTCAGAGGTGTCTAAGGGAGAGAGGTATGTTGCACAAGAGCCCAAGGAGGAATCACAGGAGTTGCAAGATAACAACAAAATAGCTGCAGGAAAACAAGTGCCTGCCAGATTACAGCTCAAAGAGGCTAAATCCCATGAGGTTCATCTATTTATTCCAAGTCAAAATAATGTTATATGAAATTTTCTAAACTCTTCCTCCCATACTTCATTTTGCAAGATAATAGATCAAGTACATTTCTAAGTCTTATTTACTCATTTCTTACACACACAGTTTATTTGTAGTGAACATTGGATACTGCATGTCTCTGCTCCTCTGTCATGTGTGACTTGGGTGGCTGAACTGCCCTTAGCAGCAGGAGGGAATTTCTACTTATGCTGTATTTTGATAAGAGCAAAACGTAGCACAAAATAAACACCAGTTTACCTCTAATCTTTCCAGCAATCCAGAAGCTTTGTAAGACATTACCTAAAAATTAGAGAAAGTGAAAGTCACATCCAGGCCATTAATTCAGTTCCTATGCTCTCCACCATCGTTTGATGCCAGTCTCAGCAGGGCTGTGGTGGCTGCCCCTTTGAGCAGGAACCTGTTACCCTCCCTTTCCTCCATGGTGTCCTGTTGGTTTTCATCACCCAATCTTTTCTGGGAGAGGTGAGTAACTTAGGGGTGCAAATTCCCATGTGCTGTGCATGTGGATCTCAGTGTCAATGGTAATGAATAATAATAGTGTTTCCACATTTTCAGCTATTTATATTTCTATGGTTGTGCAGCCTTTCCCCATCATGGGGAAACAACAGCTGAAGTTCCATCTTTCTGACCACACAAATAATGAGCAATTCCCAGTTCACACGCCTTGATGCCTCACTAGTTTTCACATTCAGACTGTGTATTTCTCTTGCAACCCTGTAACTCAGTAGTACGCTATTGCCATTGGCACAGGCTTTGTACTGAGTTTGTAGGACCTCAGGGCTGGGGCTTGTCAGAATTGCTCTGTCTGAAGTCTTTCTGAACTTAGTTGAACAGAAATTTGTCTAGTGCCCAGGTGGCTATGCCTGACTTGTTTAACTTTTATCTATGTGAGCGACAAGCACTGTTTTTAGACGAATAGTAGTAACAAGTAGTTATTCTGTGCAGAATGAGGCATCTATGACTCCAACAGGAAGATGCAATTTAGAGGAGTACAGGTTGTGTAATGCACCATGTTGGAAATAACGGCAAGCTCTAGTACTGGCTCCAGTACGCTGTGGTGAAGCCTCCTGTGTGCAGCCCAGTGCAGCTGCAGGAGGAGTTGTCCAAGGCCCCCCCAAGTCTGACCACTCAGGCAGACTCAGGGCAGGCACGTTAACATAGCCCCTGCGCCGGTCAGAGCTCTGCAAGAAGCGAGCGAAGGCAGCACACAGCACTCGTGCAGCCATTCTGCTTTTGTGTGCCAGAGCACAGAAACCCTTCAGATATGGATAGATCACTGCACACAGGACTGTGGTCTGCTCCCGAGGAAATAACCAGCTTCAGTACAAACTGTAATTCTACTCTCTTTCTTTATATGTACAAATATATATATGCACACACATGCATACATATATATATGTTTATGTATGCATGTATATTTTTCCACCGTATGCTAAGCTACAGGAATCCCAATAAATCACATATGGAAACATATCCTGTATCTGATATATTTTGCATAACAGTGTGATGATGTGAATGAGGCCAAGTAAATAGTTTCAAATTTAAATAACCATGAAGTAAACATAAATATGTATGTCCCATTTGTCACTGTGCAGAAGGCCAGAAGAAGTGATTGTGGGCCGTTCATAATGGCATCATCACTAAACGAAGTTCTAATTCTGCCTAGCACAGGGAGTGCACACACTGTGAGACTGTACAAACACTGACACCAGTTTTAATGAAATTAAACTTCAGTCATTTCACTTGGTATTATTTCATTAGAAGAACTCTGCTGTGAAAAAGTAATTTTCCTTAATTAACATTTTGCTCAATTAATTATTTCTCTCAGAGGAGATTTGAACTTTATTAAATTATTTGAAAGAAAGAAAACACATCTCAATATGGATATTGCATTAATTCAAAGCAACCCATAAGCTTCCATTTCAATAATGGTTGTCATTTGTATTGATCTTTGCAAAACTTCTCAAATCAATAATCTTTCCCAGAGGTTAAATTTTGCCTTAAGACAGAGACCATATGAAGAGAAATGTTATGTCTCAGACTCCTGGAATGTCTTGCAAGTACAAAATGAGACATGAAAAAGAGGCAGAGAAGCAGCAATGTTATTTTTGCCTGGAGGCACAGAATTCTGTTGATTTTATTAGCTGTGCAGATACTGTAAAATTCAGGCTCCCTGTTCAAGTTAGCCTGGCCCATTTGACAGCTGGAGCCTCCTCCTTCAGCCCCCTGTTCTGCTGGAACATCTATTTCCTCTCCATCAGACATCATTCAGAATAGCGTTCATCCATCCATGACCTCTTCTTTACGTGCATTTTCATGCACATTGCTTCTTATGCCACTACGGCTGGGCAGTGCTCCGCAGCACTGGGATGCTGACCCCACTGCCGCTGCAGAAGTGAGACCTGCAACCATTCCTCCCACCAGCACTGCCCCCAACCCTAGTGCTCCCGCAGCTGGAAGGCAAATCCCTGCTGGTGTGATGCTCCCTGAAGAGGAGCTCCCAGGCCTTGCCAGGTCCAAGCTGGGGCTGCCCTGGTGTGGGGAAGTGGGAGTGTCCCGCCATCTCCATAGAGTGCAAGAGCTCTTGATCCCCATGTGTAAGAAATCAGGAAAGGAAGGCAAGCGAAGTCAAGACCTGCTGGTCAAACTAAAGGGCAAGAAAGAAATGCACAGGCAGTGGAAGCAGGGACAGGTATCCTGGGAAGAGTATAGGGATGCTGACTGATTGTGTGGGGATGGGGTCAGGAAGGCCAAGGCTCGGCTGGAGCTGAACTTAGCAAGGGACACAAATAATAATAATAAGGGCTTCTACAGGTATGCAAGCCAGAAAAGGAAGGTAAAAGAAAGTGTACCCCCCCTGATGAGCAAGACTGGCAAACTTGTAACAACGAACGAGGAGAAGGCTGAAGTACTAAACAAATTTTTTGTCAGAGTCTTCACTGGCAACCTCTCTTCCCACACCTTTCAAGTGGATGGACTGCAAGACGGGGACTGGGGGAGCAAAGACCCTCCCACTGTAAGAGAAGATCAGGTTCGTAACCACCTGAGGAACCTGAACATACATAAGTCTATGGGACCTGACAAGATGCATCCCAGAGTCCTGAGGATCTTCGTAAGCTAGCTTTTCTGTGACATTTTTTTATTAGGAATCCTGATCCAATGACAGAAAGAAAAAGGTAGACATCAGATATTAAAATTACAACTTGGCAACTACATCATGGCTGATGTAGAAAAAAAGCCACTCTTCATGATATTTGAAAAGTCATGGCAATCAGGTGAAGTCCCTGGTGACTGGAAAAAGGGAAACATTGCACCCATTTTTCAAAAGGATAGAAAGGAGGACCCTGGGAACTAGCGACCTCTCAGCCTCACCTCTGTGCCTGGGAAGAACATGGAACAGATCCTCCTAGAAGCTATGCTAAGGAATGTGGAGGACAGGGAGGTGATTCGAGACAGCCAGCATGGCTTCACCAAGGGCAAGTCCTGCCTGACTAACCTAGTGGCCTTCTATGATGGAATGACTACATCAGGGGACACGGGAAGGGCTACAGATGTCGTCTATCAGGAACTCTGTAAGGCCTTTGACACGGTCCCCCACAACATCCTTCTCTCTAAACTG
>NW_008824538.1:284535-286394 GCF_000699105.1 Pygoscelis adeliae | reverse complement strand
GGGGCTCTGAGCAACCTGATCTAGTTGAAGATGTCCCTGCCCACGGCAGGGGGGTTGGACTAGATGGCCTTTAGAGGTCCCTTCCAACCCAAACTATTCTATGATCCTATGATTCTATGATATCTCCCTGGCATGCTGAGTGGTGAGGTTCTCCATGCTCTGCCATCTCTTCCCCTGACTAAAACACTTGTGTCCTGACACTGAACATGTCTCAGGAGGGCTGGGTTTGGCGTCGGTCCGGGGCCACTGGCCTCCAGGGCCTCTGAGGGCTGTTGTGCCCCCCAGCACTTGGCAGCATGTACCCCAGCTTGGCAGGGGTAGGCTGGGTGGTCCCTGCTTGGCTGCCTGCCCCTCAGCCAGGGGAGGTCAGAGCTCATCTCTGCTGGCTGTGCACAGACGTTTACATACGAACACACACACATGCACATAAAGCATCATTTTAAGAAAGCAGAGTTTCAGAGCTATTTCCTGGCTGTGCGAGTCAGGTCCTTGTCTGCTGCAGCCAGCTGTGAGAGACACCCCTGCCCTGGTTCCCCTCCACTTCGGGTGCCAGCGGAATCCCACCTCTCCCGACAGGCACATACACTTGAGGGCTGGGCATCCCCTCACCTGCCTGTGCAGCATGCTGAAAGCCTGGGTCCGAGGATGGCAGCCTGGCACCAGCCAGGCAGCCCAAGGCAGGTTCCCAGGGCAGCACCCCTCTCCCAGCCGCCTCGGTGCACCCCATGGCCGCCTGCAGCAGGGTGATGTGCTGCAGGTGCAGCCCCCTGTGATGCTTCCCAGTGCCCCTTCCCTCAGCCTCAGCAGGGCTTGCTGAACTCACCACTGTGCTACCTCCAAGAGCCCCTGGGAGGAAGCTGTATTTTCAGTTAACCAACACAGGCATTTAAAGAGTGTGATTAGTATTCACATAAAAAAACTCTGATAATTATGCTCATTTCATTAGCAATAATATTAGAACTATAATTAAGTTCCAGGACTTTTGTGAGCTCCAGACAAAACCAGAACTTGTTATGAAGGATGGCTCCTGGAGTCACCAGCATCGAGGAGGTAAAATTACACCACAGCAATGTGAATATATTGCTTAGCAATCTTGAAATCACATTTTTACTTTGGTTTCTTTTGCAACAACCTAGTATAAACTGTAATTTTAATATCTGATGTCTACCTTCTTCTTTCTGTCATTGGATTAGGATTCCTAATAAAAAAAAGTCACAGAAAAGCTAGCTTACTAAGTTACTTAAAATTACTTTACATTTATACCCTAATGAAGTCTGGAAAGCATCCTACAAGATTCAAAACCATAATTTCAAAGTAGATAACTAGACATAAAATATCTTTTAAACACTAATTAGCCCCTGACTTGTTGTTCCAGTAGTTATGAAGGGTTTTCCTTTGGTCAGAGTTACTCAATGCAGATTGGATTCTTCCAGGGACTGTCTTTATATAAAACCTGAGAGTTTGGGGCTTGGAATAGGAACAACCCGAAGGAAATGTACAAGGCATTGCACATGAGGTCATTAGACCATTCTAGTCTTAAAATTCAGCCTACTCCTGAAATCAACATTTTTCTACTTATTACAAGAAGATACAATTCCGTCCCAGTAAGCTATGACACTTTAAAATTTATTTAAAGTTAATAATTTAAAATATTTGAATAAGCTAATGATGACACATGCAGCAGGGAAGCAAGCATGAAGATTAGAAGCCACTGCAGAGCTGTGGAGCTGTGACCTGGTGGGGATTGCAGCACTGGAGCGGGGTGGCTTACACAACAGGGCTATGACAATGGATGGGTACTGGTGACCCCGGTGGGCTGGAGAAGGGTTCAGGCTCAGCAGAAAGGGGCAGCTCAAGTG
>NW_008824538.1:283225-284442 GCF_000699105.1 Pygoscelis adeliae | reverse complement strand
GTAAGGAAATGGAGGGCCATTGCTCACTGGGGCAGGGGGTGATGGAGAACACAGACAAGGCGGGGGTGCACAGTGCCGTCTCCCTGGCCAGGTCTGCCCTCAGGTGATGAGTCCCCATGCAGAGCCTGGAGGAGAGCAGCTTTGCCCACAGCAGTGGGGGTACGTTACTCAATTCATCAATTCAGTGGCTGTGCTTAAACACAACGCAGACAATGAGAACAGCCTGAATAAGTTACATGGTGGGCACAAATTCCCTTGGTGCAATCTCTGGCTGATGCTGGACCATCCAGCTGTCAAACTTGCTGCCCCTGTTCAAATATACCAAATCTGCACCTGTGCTTTGTGGATACTATGCATCGCATCCCACACACATGCCAGGCAGCTGTGCCATGCTGGGAGCATCTTCATTCCTGGCTAATGTGCACAGCCTTGTACTAAACCCATCAAATCAC
The DNA here is from genome assembly GCF_000699105.1 of Pygoscelis adeliae. Classification (NCBI taxonomy): domain Eukaryota; kingdom Metazoa; phylum Chordata; class Aves; order Sphenisciformes; family Spheniscidae; genus Pygoscelis; species Pygoscelis adeliae. The sequence continues at coordinate 283,990 of NW_008824538.1, read as the reverse complement.
AGCTGTCCCTGCCAAAAAACAGGAGAAAAAATCCGTGAAAACTGTAGTCCAAGCAACTTCATAACCACTTTGAGCTGTTATTTCTGGGGACAGTTTTACTGACAGTTTACTACACTAAATACATTCTTCCCTCCAGCCCCATGTTGCATGCATCAGGTTATTTTTATGCTGTGTTCCTGGAGGTTTCTGCAACCATGCTGCGCCTCCAACACACTCTCTGAGAAGTACATGGGGACAGCAGGCTCCCATCTTCCCTTGTTCTCTTCAGCAATTGACACACCAGTATGATGAGCGTGAGGATACCTCTTCACAAACCTTGTAAGTCAGATAGGCCAGAGAACCTTTGATATTTAGTCCTTGCATGTTCCACTTTGGAAAGGCAGATGAAAAGGGAAATCCTCAGCAGAGGTTGCAGAAATAAATACTGGCACACCAAAGGGATTTGCAGCAGTTCTGCCAACACCTGGCAAGGTGTGTGTCCTAGTAGAATCATAGAATCATTAAGGTTGGAAGAGACCTCTAAGATCATCAAGTCCAACCGTCAACCCAACACCACCATGCCCACTAAACCATGTCCCTAAGTGCCACTTCCAGGGATGATGACTCAACCACTTCCCTGGGCAGCCTGTTCCAATGTTTAGCCACTCTTTCAGTAAAGAAATTTTTCCTCACGTCCGATCTAAACCTCCCCTGGCGCAACTTGAGGCCATTTCCTCTCATCCTTTCGCAAGTTACTTGGGAGAAGAGACCAACACCCACCTCGCT
>NW_008824538.1:267886-282738 GCF_000699105.1 Pygoscelis adeliae | reverse complement strand
CTCATGCAGTTGGCCTCGGCCCATCGATCCAGCCTGTCCAGGTCCCTCTGCAGAACCTTCCTACCCTCGAGCAGATCAACACTCCTGCCCAACTTGGTGTCGTCTGCAAACTGACTGAGGGTGCACTCGATCCCTTCATCCAGATCATTGATAAAGATATTGAACAAGACTGGCCCCAAAAGTAACTGTAAGTTACTTTTGTAAGTTACTACTGTAACTGTAGTAAGGCTGAGTGAGGTGCTGGCAGCCCAGGACTGTGGCACAGCCTGGGCAAGGCTGTTGTCCAGGACTGACGCATGTGTGAGGGGCTGGTCCTGCTCAGGAGGTGAGTCCTGGCCTTCCTGATGTCCCCTGGCACGGGACACTCAAGCCCAACCCTTCAGAAACAGGTTTCTGTTGCCTGCTTGTCTCCTCCCAAACAACATCCAGGGACAGGTTTCCTTTGGGAGACAAAACCTACAGAGACAGGTTGTGCAGGTCAGGCTTTCATGCTGATTCAGAGCTGGTCTTCAGCTGGTGTAGGTGAACAATGCTCCACTGGAGTTGGTTTCCAGTCATGCACACTGTAAACTCACAAATATTTTTGAGGAAGGGAAATAAATGGATGTGTGACAAGTGCTGACTTTCCATTCCAGACGCTTCTTAAAGTACCTGAAAAGGCTCTAAACAGGGATGAGATGAGACTCTCCACTTACAGGAATTGTTTTCACCGTTGCAGCAACAAACCACACGTATGACATCTGGTACATGGTAGTGAAATCCTGCCTTTTATTTTAAAGAAGAAACATAGAGAAATCTCAGAGAGGAGGTTCAAGGACTATTAGAAGTTAATTTTTTTCTGTTCTTGTCTGATAATAGCAAATGGGGAAAAAAAGATATTCAACATAAAACATCAGATAAGAAAAGCTTCCATTACTGTGCACATACCCATAATTTTCCTTGAGAACAATCTGGAATTTGTATACTTTTCTTTACTTGAGTTGTAACTGTGTTTCAAATATGGATGATTTATCTGTTTCCCTTTCTGTTCTTCTGACATATTTGGTTATATAGGTGAGAATAAAAATAAGGTGCTCCATGGAGTCTGAGAGAGTAAAAATTGTACGGTGCCCTGCAGAGAGAACCCGTTATCCTCATCAACTGTTATCTAAATGGAGAGCAGTAAATCTTAATCTGTTTTCAGGGAGCCACACGCTGCACATTTTTTAGAACAGTTGTGAGATTTATCTGATTCAGTGACACCATTATTAATGAGAGTAGGAAATAACAGCAAATGTGTCTCTCCGTTGGTCCTCTGATGATGGTATCTCACAGCTGTTGTCAGATGGCACAACAAAGGCATGTTCCCCAGAGATGTTTTTTCAGCAAGAAACAAAATCAAATTAAAAAGGAGAGATCATCATTACAAGCTCTGAGCTGGAGAACAAGCACACACAAGCCGTAGCGCTGCTGAATGCCCTGCAGGATGAGCTGTCAGAGGTGACCCCAGTGCACCCCATGCTCCACACACAGGGATGTGGGGAGCTCTGCTGGGATAGGTGTCACTGCCCAGGCTCCCAATGGGTGTACGCAGTTCCCAGAGAGCCTTGCATGGGCAAGCGCCTGCCCTGGGGCTGCAGCAGGGCTGGGCAATCCACCAGAGAGCTGCTTCCCCGCCAGGGCTGAGAGAAGAGCTGAGCAAGGTGTTTCTTGGTCCTCAAGGTCAGTGTTGCAAGCCATTACATCGCATGCCCCATGATACATGACTGCCTCACAGGGGGAAGGCTGGTGCTGGTGCCATACCCTGCGTTTCTAATGCAGTTCCTCTTCCAGCCTTTCAGACCCCACCAGCACGTTGTGCCTCCTGCTGCTGCTCACCCTGACCTCACTCCTTGCCTTTTGCCCCCTGCCTAGCACTGGCACAGACATTCCCAGCCTGCCCTGATCCTGACCCAGATGAGGGTTTGTGAGAGGGGTCAGTCACCCTGACCTTGCTCACCCCAATGAACTTCGTGTTCAGGAACGAAGGCTATGCTATACCTATGCTGGGTCGAATGGAGGGAAGGACAGCAGAGTCCCTGCTGATTTCAGTAGCATTTCCAGATGTGTACTACATTTAAAGGCAACAGCATCTTACTGATCCCAGTGACAAACTAGTCCAAACAAGACTAAGAAAAGTTTTGGTGAGATGATAGGGCACTGTGATGGGAAGCTGAGCAGAATTTAGACTTTTTCTCCTTCTTCTCTAATCCTCTGGATTTTTCTGTTCAATCTTAACCACAAGCAAAAGTTAACTGTTGAGGAGGGAGGGCAGAAGTATGGATGTGAAGCATTCCCTAGGCTATGGAGTAAGAAAAGGTCATATAAAAAAGCACATCTTTAACCTGAGAAAGCAGGTTCACCGTTAGCTCCCTGGAGTTTGATGGGACAGCTTTTGCTGAACATGAATTAATCAAATGCTACCATATGTCTGAACTTCACCTGGGTCCATCCCTTTCCCCACCCCAAGGCTTTGTCCTTGTGGGTAGTCAGTACTCTACTTAGGCGTCCAGGTGGCTGGTGCTGGGTCCAGAGCAGTCCCAGCTGGTGGCTAACTGTCCAGAAACCCCAGAAGTGTCTTGTACTCCCCGCACGTGATCTGTGCTTGGCTGCCTGCTCTGGTGTCACTCCTCCAGGACAGCACGGTCTCCTGCACAGCACAGCACAGCCTGTGTACAGAGCAAGCCAGATGCATGCACAGCAGTTCACACACACCTCCAGCTTTGTCCACAGGGCTCAAGACAGAGAGTAATGGAGTGATGAAGGGAAGGAGAACATACATTTGCAACTGCTGTGTGGCATCAGGTTGAATACAGACTTCTGCCATCTGCGTTCTCCTTTTAATGACCTCTAAAGCACCGGTAACTCCTCTTTAGGGTGAACACACAAAACAAGAGAATGCAAACAGCCCTGTATTCAGAGCAACCCCTCTGGTCCCTGTCAGATGATACTCTTCACAGAGTATTTCTCCAAGCCAAGGAGCTGCCCACTTTGTCAAGGCCACTAATACACATTTTTGTAATCTTTGTTTAATTTGGGTTTTGGTTATAAATAAATGATGCTTTCTCTGTAGAAGGTACTTTTAATCAAACCCACAAAAATGTCTGTGCAATGCAGAGCCCTAGGCTAGAAGTACCAATGTACTAACGGTTGCTTGTGACCAAGCCCCAGGGCATTGCCCCATGTTATGTAGTGCCCACACAGCCAGGATTCCCTCAAACCTAAGCAGGCCATGTTGGGAATGAAGAATGAATAAAAACATATGACCATCAGAATATTGCACCATTTTTCTTAAATGAACAGATGGCTTATAGAGAAGATGTTTGTCCATCAATGCTTTCTACCCATGACTTCTCCAGAAGAGTGGAGGACTGGCTGCAGTGAGCACAGTGCCATGAGGTTCTGCGCTTTCTGGTTCTTCTGCTGCAGGAGCATCAGGCTTGATGCTACATCTGTTACCGGGGCTCTCCTGGTCCCTGAAAATGTCTCTTCCCCACCAGTGTCCCCATGACCTTCATAGAGGGGGGCAGTAACTGCTCTGTGGCTGGAGCAAGTAAGAGGCTTTCTTCCATTCTATTTTTTATGGCTCATATATCTAGTATTTGTTCTGAAAGTCTCTGCTTATATACACATAGTATATTTGATATATAAACCCATATAAATACCATTGGCATATAATGAGGCACTGAAATTAATACAGACTATGTGCTTAGTACTGCTGGATCATATTTAATCAAAATTCCAATTTTACTGGTGATAAGGAAGAAATCATTATTGATGGAGATATAAAATATGAAAAACTGCCTCTCATAAGGAGGCATTAAAAACTAATTCACAGAAAAATCTAGCTTAGGAAATGTATTGCAATAAGAAAAGAAGGGGGAGGGGAGAGAAAGAGAAAGAGACAGAAAAGGAGAGAGAAAGGGAGAGAGCGCCAGAGGTGGAAACGTGCACAGATTTACAACATACTGCAGAAAAAATATTCTCTGCTACCTCTGTAGAGCAATGTTGTACAGTATTTGCTCCTAAAGCAGGTCTTTAGTGACAAACAGAGCTGAATGAGCAAGCCATAATGAATAATTCATTCACTGTATCATGCTTCTCTCTCTGTTCATCTGTTGTTCACAGCCTGGCAGTGCCTTTGACCTGGGCTCTGCAGGAGCAGCATGGGGAGGAGATCACTTCAACGTGACAAGCAGAGCATGGGCAGCATCTGAGACATCCAGGACGGCATACAATCTTGTGAATTTTATTTTGTTGCATTATTATCACTCCATTGAGGAGATACACGACAGCTCAGTTCAGCACTTCCCGGTCCAGCCACTGTTAGTATTCCCTGTAAGGTTATACCAGGACAGGGGTATTTCACAGAGGGGCAAAGGAGCTGGGAATACTCTGGTGTAACTAAATTACCTCCATACCCACTGCCATACCAACCAGGTGATTGGGAGAAGATTTTGGGGCTGGGAAAGCCTCAGGCAGATGCCTTGGATGGAGAATTATCATCTGAAATGACCTACCATGCTGGAAATGGTGTTGTGCAGTAGCATAATAAACTGTAATGTTTGGCTAGGCAGACAGGTGCCGATTTTCCACCTCAAGGCAAGTAACAACATCACTCTGAAATTGCATTTGCACCCATTTTCATTATCTGTTCCCTACTCTGTACTGAAGGTTTTTGTCTTCACGGTCACAGGTCAGCAGTGGCACTCAGCTGGGAACTAAACGTAATGAAACAGGGAGATGGCAAGGAAAGGTCAGCGTGGAGGTGTGCAAAACATACTGGGCTGAGATGATGATGAGAGAGGCAGTATTATCTCCGTGGTTTGACTTACAAGAGCTGGAAACAGCCAGCCCTGGTGCAACAGTTGTAACTGGTGTCTCCCTGCCCCTTGCACAAATGTCCCAGCCTGTCTAGCTGTTGGCTGAGAGCTGAGACAAGGGGCTCACTCACCTTCTCAGAAGCACCTCTTGGACTCAGTCATCCAACTGAAAACTGGGGGTTTTGGTTCTAGAATAGATAGGCAGCCCAGTGCCAAAGGAGGAAAATGCAGACTACGGGACCAAGCGAGGACTGAGTACTTGGTGTTCCCCAAGGCCACTTGGGAAGCAGGGGAGATAAAAGTCCTGCAGCATGAACGTCCCACCTTTGCCAAACACTGCAGCAGGGCTGTCGGTGTCAGACACGTGGCAGTAGACAGCAGGCTGCCGGCAACTCTTGCTGGTACAGGCAGGTGCAGTGGAGGTGAGGGCTGGTTCCTGCAGGTGTGCAGGGCCATCAGTGCTGTGAGCATGCAGCCTGTGTCGGGGCTGTGTGTGCTGCTAGCAGGCCTGTAGACACAGGTTATGTCCAGGCTGTGTTTAGAGACTCGTCCTTAACTTACCATTAATGCTGCTATATATTCTTCAGGTTATTCTGTGGGGCTATTTGTGGTTTAGCTCCAATGTTTCCTGTTCTGGAATCCTATTGCCATACAACTCTCTGCAATGGTCTCTAATGAAGCAGGCGAGACTAACTATCATGAGCTCCATCTCATCTAAAAATCACATTCTTACAGTACAGTTATCTACCCTTTGCAGCTGCAAATAGCTTGTGCTGCCCAGAAAGGGCCCAGTGTGTTAACGATGTGGGCAAATGGATGAATGAAGTCCTGTCCCTGCTCAGCATGGGATGGCACACCAGGTGCAGGCACACACCACGCGGGCAAGGGCCAGCTATCTGTGAGACAGTCCCAGCATCGGTACCCCCCCCTCTCCAGCCCTCAGTTTTAAGCTGACAGCTTTCTACAAGATTTCATTCTCGCCAAGCTTCAGGCTGCCCCCATGGGAGGAGAGGAGAGGAGAGGAGAGGAGAGGCCATTTGGAGGTGGAGCAAGAAGGGGGATTAGGCCTTGCATTTGCCACCCCTGGAGAGCAGGACCCTTGGGATGCTGGGGCACACAGCGGTAACTGCCACCAGATTTCACTTCACAGCCTTGGTGGCACTCTACCATGTCCAACTTTGAAGTGTTTGGCCTCAGCCTGCCTGCAGGGTCAACCACAGCTGCTGCTGTGTGGTCTGACTGGGAAAGAGGCACCTGGAGCAGAGTCCCAGGCAGTGCACTCACCTCCTCCTAGAGTGAATAAGTAATCTTCTCTGAGCTTTTCCATGACAGAGCACATGGTATAAAATATCAATTTCCATAGAAATGTCTAATTGAAATGCTGGAGGCATTAGTGACTCTATATTCTGATAAACCATGAGACTAACTTATTTTCCCAACAAATTTGACCTTTGAAATAAATATGTAAAAAGATTATCATTTTTTAAAATAGCAGTAACAAGAAAGCATTCTGATTATGTTTAGAAATCACATCTGCTCAACTCAATCTGGCACTTCTTTTCTCCATGCTGCAAAGATGAACCCAAGGCAGCATCATTCCTCCTCCGTTGCTCCAGTTGCACTCAGAGTGGGATCCACCTGTCCCAAGGTGGTTAACGAGCCTGTTAAGCAGTGCATCATGCCAGGACAGTCTTCTGCTTTGCAGTCTTGGAAGGACTCTGGTGTGCTGAAAGCTGTTGCACACTTCGTTCACTATGTATTACTTACCTAGCCAACAACAATCTCTTCTAACAACTGACTTACAAATGCACTTTTTCATTTCAGCCACCTTTCAGAGGACTAAGTGTCTTGCAGGAAGCTTATGTGGTGTCACTGAATCCTGCACAGTTGGTGAAGGTTTCACAACAGGTCAGATCTTTATTTGGTAGATTAGGTACTTTAAGTACTTAAAGCACTTTGCCACTTCCCAGAACAAACAGAGAGACTGGACTCTGGTCCGCCAGCCCACCTCCCACATCAGACTGGCTGTGTTTTCTTATGACTCAAGGCACTGATTTCATTGAACAATGATTTTCATTAATAGTAGTTACTTTCATTATCTCTCAGCTTTTGCTCTAGCTTTAGCAATGGCTTGGATTTTTTTTGTGTGTGCCAGTACGTTTATTAATATTCACTCTCTTATGAACCATAGCATCTGTGTCTTCTAGAGGTAGAAGCAGTGTCATCAGCTCAGACTACATCTCCCACTAAATAATTAAAAATAATCAGTGATGAGCATTTAATCAGTTACATAAAATAATGCCAAAGCCTCCTCTGTATCAAACAGCCCATCAAAGCAAGCTGGTCTGGCTTTTGAGATACACGAGAACAGAGACAAGCCTCGGCAGCCAGCAGTCACAAGGGCAACTAAGGACCTTGCATCCTCCTGCCAGCTCTGAGTGCAGAGGCATCTGCATACCCACCCCCTCCGGCAATCCGCGGCAACTGCCCACTCACCTAACAGCATGTCCAGAGAAGCAAAGCGTGACTGGACCATCCACCACAGCTGGCGTGGCAGCAGCCACCAGAGCATGGCTCAGCTCCCACAGGAGGAGAAGTCACAGAGTACAGCCCTGTACCACAGGAGAACACAGGCAGGTGGATACCCAGCAGGCAGCTCTGAAGGGCAAGGAGCTGAGGAAGCTGGCAGGTCTTTAAGGACAACATCCTCCAAGGGCAAGATCGGTCACACCTGTGCACGGGAAGATGTGTGGACTGAGGAGCTGCATGCTGCAGAGCAGCATGAAAGGAAGAAAAACTTCCTTTCTGAGCTCAGGACTTGGTCCAGTCCTGCTTTCCCTGTCAGCTGGTATCTGCTCTCCCCACCGGTTTGGGAGTGAATAGAAAGTACCTTCCCTGGTTTGTTTTATGGCAGCCAGGTCCCACCTGGATTTATCCCAGAAAAACAAAATTGTTTGCAATTGCCAACATACTCTATCACTGTGTCCATATTTTCCCCCAGGTGAGATTACTCATCAAATTTCACCTGAATTTTCTCCTACTTAAAGTCCAAGTTAGAAAATGTAAGCCTGAAAACCACCTCTTGCTAATGATGGAAAAGAGCTCCCACAGCACCCTCACCTTGTGGAACCAGAGGTGTCCCTGCATGGTCCGACAGCTTTCTGGACTGCTTGTGGCCTTCTGAACTGCTTTCTGTCTGATACTGAAGTTGAAAAGCATTATACAAAACCAGGTCACTGGGTAACTGAGAAGTTATAAAAGATTGGAAATTTTTGGAGGGATGGAGAAAACATCTCCTCATTTTTTTTAATTATTATTACAAATGTTGACCAACTGTAGCCACTAACATGGCAAGGCCCAATTGAGGAGATTATAAATTAATAATACTGATATGTTTTCCTTTGTCTATTGGAAAACATTTGAAAAACATTAACTGAAAGTATAATAAGAGTTGCTTACCTTTTGCTGGCTGTTCCTTTACTTTTGAACCCAGTTAATAAACAATTAATCATCCTGTCAATTAGTGTGCCCAGAAAGAAACAAGTTTTTCCTCTTTTAGCTGTCTTTAAAATTAATTTTCAAACACGTGTCAACCACTGAATGCAGAACACGTGTTATGGTGCATTTTGCTTCAAAGTAGAGCATGATAGCAATCAAAGCCATTTATTCTTGTTTACTAGTGTTTGGCAGCTTAATTTTTCTCTACATTAAACACTTACAGGCCACAGAAGGCAGTTGTCAGTAATGCCTTCAGACCCTTTTATGACAGCAAAAAACCTGGGCATGAGTGCACTTCTGTGTATCATTTCGGTTTTTCTCTTACGTAGTGTAGGGGACAGGTGCCAGGTGGGCTGCCCATGGGGCTGATGCAAGAAAATTCCCACAGCAATGAGCCTGCGCAAACTCTCCCACCTACCCCGACAGTGTTTACTTTCATCTTTGCAAGAGGATGCAACATTAATTTTGCATGTTTGTGCGATCCCTTTCCTTCTTTTGAATACCAGGCAGAGCGTCAGTGGCTCAGATAGAGGGTGATGTAAGAAGCAGCAAGTGACCTCAAATCACAGACAAGGCAAGGCTGGCATGGAGAGGGGAGCTTTTGGCTTCTGAGTGTCTTCTTACAGAAAAACAATCAGAGGAGCATGTGTTTTGATTACTGTATATGAGCTGGGGACAGAGCGTGAGATAAGCAAGCCATGAGGTAAAACCATTTAATTAAAGCTAAAATGCAGTGGCATTAATATGGGAGCTCTGACATTTTTGCAAAGCAGGTATGAAAACTTCATGTTGCTTTTGACTATACTGAAATGCACAGAAGGGTAACATGATTGCAAAAAAAAATTTGCTAAGAACTGTATTACACCATAGCCATTACATCATAGCCATAAATATGATGTATTGCATCATAGTCAGCCATTTTAACAGTCAATGCACTGTATTTTCCAGACCTTACTAGTTCTTTCCTGAATACTGAACTTTTGTTACTAGCACGATTTTTTAAAGCAATGTTCAACATACATTTCTAATTTGCCTTGTATTTTCTAAACAAGTGAAGGGATAATCATCAAATTATCAACTCATTGTGAGACTCAAGCAAATAATATTTGGAAACCAAAGGAATGAACAGTAATTAGGAGCTTGCATGCTTCCAAAGATGTGTCCCAATGTGCCTCTGCATGTCTGATCCTCTCGTGATGCACTGTGGCCAGTGACCGCAGGTGTGGTGACTGGGATGCACAAAGGAATAGTGCTGTGCTGCCAAGCCAGTGCTCTGTCACGGTGCTTGTGTGACATGCTGAGAAGAAGGTGTCTATTTTGCATGATGCAGCAGATATAACTGGTAGAAATGTTCTGGGATAGAATTTAGTTGGTTATACTTTTTCTAGGATATTTGCCTCATAGAAAGGCTTGTCTGTGTATTTTCCTCTCTGTAATTTACATTTAGCGTATAAAATGGGAATATAAATTGGATATGGAATTATTAATAATAACCTCATGCTTTAGGCTACAATGATTAAAACATGAAAGATAAAGAAATGATGAAAATAATAAAGTTAGATTATGCACTTATTTCCATCTACAAACTAAATAATGGATCATCACATTTTCCAGCTGACCGTGCAAGACGGGAACAAAAGGACTGGTGAACACATCTGACTGTAGAAGTGCATCATGATATTTTCCCTCACCTACCGTCCTTTCCTGCTGTTTCACGTTATCCTTGGGACAGGTTGCTGTGCTGGTGGGAATGGGGCTGCTGGCACTGGCTGATGTTCAGGCAGCCACTGGTTCCCTGTGCTGAAGCTATCCCTCCATGCTTACCCGAGCAGTTGCCTTTGCCCCTGTCCAGAGCTCAGGGCAGAGTGCATGAGGGAGAAGAGGGGGACCTTGCCTCCTCTGAGGTCTGAGTTCTGCACAAACACCCATCATGTTTGTTTCCCTTTCAAAACAAATTTTCTGGGCCATCCTGTGCCCCCAACACTCCAAACCAGAAGCAAATGCAGTAGGCCGGCTGCACTGCTCTGACCTCTGAGGTTTTGAGCCCAAACTGTCAAGGGAGTTCTGGTAGCACTCAAACCCACCTCCCTCTAGTGGGACTCGAACCCACCAGTGCACCTCGTTTTCTGGTGGGACTTGAAACCACACTTGCACCATGGGAGTCCACTGCCAACCAAGGAAAGAGACACGGACAGTCAAGGCATAGAATTACAAAGGAGCTTTATCTTAATTAACATGCATTTGGTGCCCCAGCCTAATGCTGGGGGACCCCAATGTTGTTGAAGGCAGGTTTTGGATATGTTACAGTACAGCTGTGTCAGCCAAGGAAATCACCCATGTTAAGGGGTGGGCTGATCAATTGCTACCTTTCACATGATCAATGCCTGCTTATCCCATGCAGGATCAGTGCCTGCTTGTCCAGTGAGCACCCAGAGTTCATCTCTAGGTCAATGTCTCCTTGGGTCACGGTACTTTTCCCTTGTCTGAGAGTCTATCTTTGTGATCCGCTGATGTTAGTTCTTTACATTACCGGGAAGATGGAGATACCTTTCAGCTGGTCACCCGTGTTCCTCACCACAGAGCTGGGCAATGACACACCATCAGCTGCAATTAATTCATCTATGTGCAGAGAACGCTCTTAGAGAAAAGACTCTGCGTGGGTAAGATATGCCAAGCAGAACTTAGAGCAGAGGAAGAGCAGAGTGATCTGAAATTGGACATCAGAGCCGCAGCCGCAGCCTGCAAGGGATGGGGACCAGGATCACTCTATGTTTTTTGGGGGGTTGTTAGGTGTATGAACAAAAGCAATCTCCTTCCTTAGGTACCTGAGACCAGCCTCTGTCAGGAGCAGGACACGGGTGGATGAGGGCTTTGCTCTAACACGATGTAGTCATGCTTGTGTTTGCTCATGACAGCACTGTCCTCACCAATCCCACTGTTTTTTCTGGAGCAGGTGCATGTTGAGCATCGCAGCCTTAGTTTCAGGATGATCTACATTCTGATTGGTGGAGATGCCCTTCCAAAGAGATCCAAGATCTCCTGTAGGGATTTTAGACACCCAGTGAAGCTTTTGGATGGCACTCCCTGTTGAAAAGCCTCAGTCTTCCGGTTCTTAGACACTTGGAATGGGTCTGGCCGTCAAGCAGAGCCCAAATGATTTCTGTTTGCACAGGTCCTGTCACATACTTCATGTTGTCTGTGGAAGAGGCACCTGTGAAATGGGGAGTTCAATCTGACTGTCTTCACTGAGCTTTGAGTGCATCTCAGGTGGGAGCCCATGCACGCCCAAGGGGGTGCCCCTCTCCAAGAGCTCCTCCAGCTGCAGTGGAATGCACGGCTGCTGCTCCTCCCTGACCGTGGTCTCTGCAAAGGCCTGCCGGCACAACCAGAAGCCAGCTCCTTGCTCTGCCCACCACAGCAGCAGCACACTGGTGCAGCTGAAACAGGAGTGTAGCACCACTGGGTTTCCTCTGTACCCTCCTCAGGGTCGACTGTTCTGCCTGAAACTTCACTTAGAGCAAGGCACAGAGAAAGTTCACGTGTCTTGTATGGTGCTGGGATGTTGCAGCTGGATTACTTACCCCGAAAAGTCCTGCCTGATAGCTGACTCAATTACATTTCTTTCTGTTTTATTACTGATGCTATGAGTATGTCTGCCAGAGAAGCTCAGGAAGATATTAATAAAATCTTCTTTTTCTACCTGAATTGTTGTTGTTATTCTCCTCTCCATTGTTATTAGGAAACTCAATCAGGTGAAAGAAACTTAATCCCAGCCTTTCTTACAGCTTCTTTTGATCTTCATAGCCATATATTCCAGAGACTCGAGCTTTGTCTCTCTGGATGGGTAATTTTGAGATTTGTCTCTCTGTGCTGCCAGGGGTTAAATTGGACTCGGGAAACATTCAGTCTTTGACAAATCTGGTTTTTGAGGATGTTCCCTTCTGGTTTTCTTCCAACACTTCTGCTTGAGGTGGCATCGTCCTTCATGAGGGCTCTTAGGGAGAAAATGCTGTCCTTAATCCAGTGAAGCTAAGTAGAGCCTGGAGTTTGCAATCACTGGGATTTCCCCGCCAAGAAATGTAGTATCCCTGCCCTTGCACATGCTGATGTGTCCCCTGCAACACTGACTGCCTCCCTGAATAAAACAGAGCCCTGTGCATTGCCGTTGGTAGCATGGGAGGGTGTGAGTAGGAGAAGGGCACCCACCAATCCACCACAACTTCTGTCCCTCCTTGCCTTGTGTCCCCGGCCACATGCACAGCTCCTCTGTCCCCTCCCTCAGGCCATGCTACCTGCCCCGCAGCTAAGGCTAAGGCAGCACTGGGAGACACCGGTCCCCTTGGGGGACACAGCCCAGGGTCTGCAGCTGGTACTTACTGAAGCCGTGCACCCACGCAGGCCCCCACAGTCACCTAGGAAGATGTCCTCTCTTCATGAACAGTCATTGTTTGGGAAGGAGGTGGGTGGGAAGACAGGTCTTGTTTAGGGGCTGAGGGCTCTGCTGCACACGCAGAGGTTTCTCACCAGCCCCAAGCTTTGGGGCAGGGTGCAGCTGAGGGGATCCTTGCCTCCAGCACCTGCACAGACACACTATCTGCGCCAAATATGATCCAGCCAATACAGAAATTATTAAAATAAATATTTCTCTTTTAAAGTAGAATGAAAATTTCAAAAGTATTTTACGCATCTGTTATTTCTGCTTCCAGCACTCAGCAAATCCATTTTTATTCATCTGCCCTTGGCATACAAGCATCTGCGATTAATACTTGTATTTATGATGACTCTAACTGACGCTGACATTTGTCCTCATGAAAAAAAAAAAAAACAACAGGGAAAAATATTTCTTAGTCATTTTAAATGAATCCTGCAAGCCTGGGAATCACTAATGATATTTCATACATTTTCCATGAAATTAATGTAATTTCAGAGGTTTTCTGCTCTCACAGAAGTATATGACAGAACTGTGTAATAGGCAGAGCTGGCAGTGCTGGCTGTACTCACGCATCTGTCACGTTTCTACTTGGAAGTGTTTATTCCTTTATCATCCATCATCAAGTTTATTACCTTAGTGCCCAACCACCTCACATGAAGGGAGGATTTGTCCCGGTTGGAGCCCGAGCAGAGCAGGCAGGAGGAGGACAGAGGTGAAGTGTCCTCCTGGGCGCTGCTGCTGCCGCTGTCCCACGTGTGGGGCTAAGTCCGTCCACTGCTGGTTTTTTTTTACATGAGGGGAGGATTTGTCCCGGTTGGAGCCCGAGCAGAGCAGGCAGGAGGAGGACAGAGGTAAAGTGTCCTCCTGGGCGCTGCTGCTGCCGCTGTCACACGTGTGGGGCTAAGTCCGTCCACTGCTGGGGCCCGGGGCATGAGCTCAGACTCCCTCCTCCCTGGCGCCCTGGCACGAATCCTGATTTAGGATCCTGCCAACTATGCCAATTTGTCTCGAATCCTAATTTAGGATCCTGCCGACTATGCCAGTTTGTCACAAATGGGTGATTTAGATCGCTTAAAGAATCACCGTCAAAGGTATTAGCAAAAGTGGTTTTAATATGATGTTGTAAAAGTGTGACTTGACTTAACAAAGTTCAGCAGCAAGGTTCACTTTATTACTGTACAGCACAATCATTTGAACAATGATTCAAAACTACCAAGACACAAATCAAAGTTACCAAGGCAAAATCAAAGTTACCATACTACAATGTTATATGTGATATCGGTTGCTTACCAAAGATCTGTTGTTGGTAAAAGGTCTCTCTTGCCTTGAGGAGCAACCTCGAGAGGTGTCCCAACTCAAGGGGAGATCACTGCCATGCCACCAGGCTGCTTAGCCAGGAGACCTCAAAGAAGGCTCACCTAGGCTGTCATATTTATGGGATAAAGTGGTTGGCTAGTAGCCAAATTACAAGCGATGGAAAAGGTATGCATGAGACTCCCTCTACCCACAACATTCTTTGTTCCTTGATAAATGAGTCTTGGAAAAGCCACCAGCTATTCATGTGTTAATTGCGTGATCGGTGTTCCAAGCTCATACGCATCGATGCTCACTGGGTCACTCCGCTCCTTTGTGGGTTTTCAGAGAACAGATTGGAACTAGAGACGTTCTTGGCCTGGTAACGGCTCAGGCCTTTACCTCCTTTGGAGCCTGTACCAAACTACTGCTAGTTTGGTTAAGGGGTCGAATGCATCCATCACACCTGCCCAGGTGTAAACCACACCAACTGCCTTAAACATCTGAAGGAAGCGTCCAGTCCAGGATGTATGTATTCTGACGTGTTTATTCTGGGAGAAGGCTCCTGTCAGCCTATGTCCACTGCTCACAGGAATGAAAACAAAGCGTGTCCTGCTCTCCCTTTGAATGATAACCGATGCGCCTGGGCTCTGCAGGCCAGGAGCCTGGGCACAGCTGTACGTGGAACAGGGGTTTCCCAGGACAGCCGAGCCGGGCTGTGCTGGGCCAGGGGTTGTGCACCTGCACTGGCAGACACTGGAGGCAGGGGCGTGTGGGGGGCAGCGGCC
>NW_008824538.1:247053-267780 GCF_000699105.1 Pygoscelis adeliae | reverse complement strand
CCTTGCAAAAGATGCGGACAGCACGCGGGCAAGGCCAGACCGCAGGCAGCACAAATCTCAGCAGACACTTAGAAGAACAAAGAAAATTACTGATAAGATGAAACAGAACTGGTTATGAAAAATTAAAGACTGGACTCTGAAGTGCTTCTCAAATTGCACACATCTTCATGTTAAATTCAGAAAAGGGGCTGTACTCCTACATCAACATTAAGGGGAAGCAAGTGCAGAGAATATATTTTTTTAGACAGAACACCATGGGATAATTTATTTACATATTTTACATTCTGGGACCTGTCCAAAAACAGGAATATTTTTAAAAGAAGTCAGGGACTTCACTGAGAAGCTTTCAGGCTGCCAGCCTTCATAATATTCCTGTATTTCTCTGAGCAGCTGAAGGCACAGAAGGGCATGCAGCCAGGACACCCTGCAAGCATGCAAGGCTCGTTCCTGCTTTAGCATCAGCAGCAGACAGAAGTATTTTAAATTGTAAATGGCAGTTGCCAGCAGTAAAGGAAGAGGTCAGGAATAATGATGATTTGCACAACAGTGCAAAACATATACGATTTAGCTGCATGGTTGTGAGAGCATTGGCAGTAAAACAAATTAGAAAATGAAGCAAGGTACCTGTGGTGACCAAACTCTTCAATAGTATTAAATTAGTGTTCAGGAAGTAAATGAAAATATTGTTCTATTACTACTACACAAAAAAGTATTTGTGTAGCAACCTCAAATTCCATTAAGTACTCCAGGATTTCCTTTTGAATTAGTCCCAAATTTATGCCAATAAAACCTCACTGATATCACATTGGCCTCTACTCAGAAGATCTTCAAACATAAAAAGAAATCTCCTAGTAAAAGCTCAAATCAAGGCATCTCTTCCACTTTCAGAGGACATTTATCACCACTTGACACTAACTACTTCAAAATAAATGCACTTCCAAGAAAAAAAAGACATTTCAATTTTCTGCTGACAGTGACATAAGAGATACTTTCCTGGAAATTTTTGCTAACAGGTAACAGGACCAAACCCATCCCAGCTGCATTTCCCGGTTTGTGAATTTCTTTCTTCAGCAATGAATTTTGTATTCTTGGTTTCTTACCTGACAGACTGGAACCATGACTGAGAGCCAGCAATGCTTTTATAAGTAATGTGTTCAACAGTTGACAGGTAGAGATGATTATGGATGTATTGTTATTCCTCTTTCTTTTAAAACATTGATTTAAAATGTCCAGCTTTTCGTCCAGCTCTCTGGACAAAGCCCCTGCTGACCCAGCGCTCTGCAACACGTGGGAGCCAGCAGCAGGAGCAGAGACCTTCACCTCAGCCTCACCTGCAAGTTTCTCCTGGCTTTCCTTCTACATGGGAGCATGGGGAGATGGTATTTCTAAAATAAACTCCATGAAATGAGACCAGTTCTCCTAACTCATATTCCTAAAACACAAACGCTAGAATCAGAAATAATTATTTTACATGGCATTTCATCATTTCGTGGGCTTTTCTTGAATTCAGTATTTCTTTGGGGAATCATCATGTAGTACAGTGATGGGTCCTGTAGGCTTTCTGAAAGGTGACAAGTAGCACCTGGCAACAAAATATGTATGAAGTCCTTGGATGTAGAGAGTTATGAAATAATAGTAAGAAAGCTGAATGAAGAAGATAAACTACAGATAGAAAAAAGTCTAAAATCCACAGGAATGTCTTCTATTTGAATTCTTCTACCAGTGGAAGGAATGCGCAACTGGATGGTTTTTACTTAAATAAATAATCTTTTGCTCCAAATTACTTCTGTGCCATGTATATGTCTGTCTACATAGTTTGAAAGCAGATCTGTCCTCAGCCAGCTAGTCCTGCCTGCATTAGCTTTTACTTTTTTCTGCTTTAATGTGACAATGGTACTATGGCTGAATTAGCAGTCAGGGGTCTACTTGTAAGAATAAGAAGTAACAGTGTGATTTTTTTGGCAAAGTGGTACACAGGAGTCTCAGTTCTCAAATTCGCCAGCTCTGTAGTCGTTCCCTCTTTGTGAAAAAATTTCTCTGTGAGTAATATATTGAAAGAACAGCTTTTCACAGTTTCTCACACATGCTAGAAGAGTGAGTAGAGACATGTTTATGAATTTCTCTTCCATCAGCACTTTCAAGTTTATGAAAGTTCAGCATATTAGCATAAGGCTTATGCTTACAGTTTTTTCTTTTCTTACACAATATGAAAGGAAAACAGTGTCCTGAAAACATATACCCTAGTTATAAGCATACTGTTCAAAATGTGCTTAATGTATATTAGAGAGAATGGGGAAAACTGTGGTGAAGAAAAATTATTATACGATAAAACTGCTGGTAAATGCTGGAACCCATTGCATCCATTTCAGAATAATGTTGTGGCAGCTGTTACATATTGAAATTAATAACCCATTTGCTGTTAAGAATTCTGTCCAAAGCTATTGTTTCCGAGCTAGGAAGGGCATAAAGATTAATGACAAGCAAAACTGACACAAGGTCTGGGATGGAGAAGTTTGCGCACAGATGTTAGACCTCTTCTGGCTGAATATGAGCCAGCAGTGTGCCCAGGTGGCCAAGAAGGCCAATGGCATCCTGGCCTGTATCAGAAATAGTGTGGCCAGCAGGACCAGGGAAGTGATTGTCCCCCTGTACTCGGCACTGGTGAGGCCGCACCTCGAATACTGTGTTCAGTTTTGCGCCCTTCGCTACAAGAAAGACATTGAGGTGCTGGAGCGTGTCCAGAGAAGAGCAACAAAGCTGGTGAAGGGTCTGGAGCACAAGTCTTCTGAGGAGCGGCTGAGGGAGCTGGGGTTGTTTAGCCTGGAGAAAAGGGGCTGAGGGGAGACCTCATCGCTCTCTACAACCACCTGAAAGGAGGTTGTAGCGAGGTCGGGATCAGTCTCTTCTCCCAAGTAACAGGACGAGAGGAAACTGCCTCAAGTTGTGCCAGGGGAGGTTTAGATTGGACGTGAGGAAAAATTTTTTTTTCCCAGGGAAGTGGTTGAGTCACCATCCCTGGAGGTATTTAAAAGACGTGTAGATGTGGCATTTACTCAGGGACATGGTTTAGTGGTGGACTTGGTAGTGTTAGGTTAATAGTTGGACTTGATGATCTTAAAGATCTTTTCCAACCTAAACGATTCCATGATTCTTACCTGCAAGGCTGGGCTAGACACTTCAGTAGATTTGCCTTTTTTCTGCCTTTACTCTGGTTGAGTATACAGTAGTAATCTTTTCTTCCATGCCTGCATGGGGAAGGAAAGAAAACCAGAAATGAGGAAGAAATACACCCAAGCAGTTCTGTATCTCAGGAAAGAAAATATGATTCTGAAATCTGGCAAAGGGTTTTGAAAGTGCGTGAAATGTGTCGTCAGTACCTTGTCAATTCATTTTCTTTACATTATTACCTATAAAAGACAGTCTCACTCAATGAACCATCATCCACATGTTGTCTGCAGAGTTCCACCATCAGAGGAGGACACGCATGATGTGAGATCCCACAGAGATATCTCTCTGCTCGCTTTTGCATTTTGTTCTTAAGAACATGGATTTTAAGACCAAAGAGGACCATTAAATCATTTTATCTGGTGGACTGAGTAACTTAAGCCATAGAATTCACTTCTGATACGTGCATGATCCCAGCAGCTTGTTTGACTAAAGTGTTCTTTTCAGAAGGGTATCTGGTCTTGCTTTGGAGCCTTCAAGAGGTGCAAATTTATTGTTTCCCTCAGAGTCACTGCCAGAGGTTAATATTAATCAGTATTAAAAGTCAGAGCCTTTTCTCACTCCCGAATGTCATTAGCAATTTCATTATGCCTTTTGCTCTCATTTCAGATTCTTCATTTCCTGCTGTTCTCCTGCCACCACAGTAGCGATGCCTTCCTTTTTTCTGAGTAAATGCTCATGTTTGTGGCAGCTGTGGATTTAGCTTTTCTTTATCTAGCCATGGTGTTTCCTCTGCTCAAAAGTACCAGATCCCACACATGCATCTAGGAAGCTGCAGGTGTAAACATTGCAATTTGCACACACAGCTGAATTAACTGGCCGGCATTGACCCCCAGCTCATTCCAGTTCTCCCACAGTTCCTTCTTTATCCCAACCAGCTGAGTCATCTCTAGCACAGCCTACACTTCGGTCTGAACTGGCCACACTGGCCTTTTCCCCATACTAGTTTGTGAGAACTGTATTCATTCACCCTCAGTAAGTTTGCAGACGACGCCAAGTTGGGCAGGAGTGTTGATCTGCTTGTGGGTAGGAAGGCTCTGCAGAGGGACCTGGACAGGCTGGATCGATGGGCCCAGGCCAACTGTATGAGACACAACAAGGCCAAGTGCCAGGTCCTGCACTTTGGCCACAACAACCCCTTGCAGCGCTACAGGCTTGGGGAAGAGGGGCTGGAAAGCTGCCTGGGCAGAAAGGACCTGGGGGTGCTGGTTGACAGCCGGCTGAACATGAGCCAGCAGTGTGCCCAGGTGGCCAAGAAGGCCAACGGCATCCTGGCCTGTATCAGAAATAGTGTGGCCAGCAGGAGTAGGGAAGTGATCGTGCCCCTGTACTCAGCACTGGTGAGGCCGCACCTCGAATACTGTGTTCAGTTTTGGGCCCCTCACTACAAGAAGGACATTGAGGTGCTGGAGCGTGTCCAGAGAAGGGCAACAAAGCTGGTGAAGGGTCTGAAGCACAAGTCTTCTGAGGAGCGGCTGAGGGAGCTGGGGTTGTTTAGCCTGGAGAAAAGGAGGCTGAGAGGAGACCTCATCGCTCTCTACAACTACCTGAAAGGAGGTTGTAGCGAGGTGGGTGTTGGTCTCTTCTCCCAAGTAACAAGTGATAGGATGAGAGGAAATGGCCTCAAGATGCGCCAGGGGAGGTTTAGATTGGGCGTGAGGAAAAGTTTCTTTACTGAAAGAGTAGTTAAACATTGGAACAGGCTGCCCAGGGAAGTGGGTGAGTCACCATCCCTGGAGGTATTTAAAAGACGTGTAGATGAGGCGCTTAGGGACATGGTTTAGTGGGCATGGTGGTGTTGGGTTGATGGTTGGACTCGATGATCTTAGAGGTCTCTTCCAACCTTAATGATTCTATGATTCTATGATTAACACGACCAAGATCTGCTTCCCTTTCTTCCATGAAGCATCAAAATCACAGAACTGTGGAAGTTGGAAGAGACCTCTGGAGGTCATCTGGTCCAAACCCATTGCTACAGGAGGGTCACCCAGAGCAGGTTGGTCAGGACTGTATGCAGTTGGGTGTTGAATATCTCCAAGACAGAGACTCCACAACCTCTCTGGGCAACCTGTGCCAGTGTTTGACCACCCTGACAGTAAAAAGAAACCCAAACACCAAACACAAAACAGGACTTGTGGCATTCAACTAGTTATTATTCATGAGCTGGCAGCCACAGCTGAGACTCATTGGTGATGCCAAGATGTGGACCACTCATCTGAGGCAGAGACAGCAAATTGCAATAGGCAGCAGGTGGCCAAGAACATGCTGGATGTAGTAAGTTTTATGCCACCAGGTTATTACAGAGCTGTAGGAGCCATCCTTTAACCTTTAATTCCCAGGTTTGCACAGGCAGCTAAGCTCTCCCGCTGCCTCTTGAAATGCATACATACAAATCAGACGCAGTCATTTGAAAATGCCACTTATCTTCTATGCACGTCTCTATAAAAATTTTAAAAATCGGTGTTATGAGCATCAGTGATGTTAAAGAAATTACTGATTCAGACTTGGAAATTGCTTTCTTGCCTGCCAACAAGTGTTTGACAAGACGAATTACTGGAACTCAGTCTGCT
Source organism: Pygoscelis adeliae (assembly GCF_000699105.1). Taxonomy (NCBI): domain Eukaryota; kingdom Metazoa; phylum Chordata; class Aves; order Sphenisciformes; family Spheniscidae; genus Pygoscelis; species Pygoscelis adeliae. The sequence goes on along the minus strand of NW_008824538.1, from coordinate 261,985 downwards.
GGAAAAAAAGACACCTTTGCTGATAGAGACAATCCAGATTGCTTTACAGAAAACTGATCCACCTTGTTAGAATTCTATGAAGAAAATTCCCTGTTCTTACAGCAGTGACAACTTTCACTACAAAGATTTCCTTTTTTATCAGCTGTTCTTTCTCTATGCTTCATAAAGTAGCACATTGTTCTGTGTGCCTGCCCTGGAGTGCTACTGTGCAACTTGTGGAAATTAATGTTCCCATATTTTAAAAAATAAATAAAAATTTATTGCACTTCTGTTATGCAAAACCTGTAGCTTATACAGGGCCCTAAACCAGCTCCCAAGAAGATCATCACCCTTTGTTCACTTTTCTGCTTTTTGTTTAATAAGCATGCAGATGAGTGTGTGCACAGTCTCTCATATTCCCTGGCACCTTCCCTTGGCCAGCAGTACCCTTGCTACCTGTACTTGGGAGGCTCTGGTTTTGTTCCTGCACCTCTGGCTGGGGGAGAGGTTCAACTCATCTCCAGCCAGTCTCCCTCTGTGCAAGCCCTCTGTGCTCACAGATACTCACTTTGCTTTGAAGGTCCACAAGTGACATTGTGGGACTCTGGCAACAGTGGCCTTTGCTGCTACAGTCTATAAAGGGATTCACGTCACTCTACTCACCTTCAGTCATCTCCTGTAAAGGATAATGGAGAACTTCATTAGCTCAGTTCAAATCAGTTTTCAAACTGCCAGCAAGGTTATGAATCTGCTCAACAGCAGGAGATGTGAAAAGGCAATTAAAGAAGTCCAGTGGAGTTATTTGCTCTTATCTGCACAACCAGGAAGGAGAGGTGGCACACTCACCCAGTGACAGCAAGCGAGTGCCTGTTGCTGTGGCACAGGCACTCACTCAGCTCCATGCACATTAATTCTGGCTGGCATTAAAGAGATGCTCAGGTTGAGCTGCTTCTGGCTGAGACATTTGTTCAATCATGAAACATTTCTATCAGGTTGCAGGGTTCACAGCAGATGGCTGAATTACGGTGATCTGCGGTGCTAATGCTGAGGAGTGATTTGTGATGGAGTGCGCACTTCTGGGGATTTGTGACTCAACCTGCTCATGTATTTTACATGCTTGTCTTTTTCTCACTCTTTTTCTTTTCTTTTTTAACTTAGCAAAGGAGTATTCAGCAGTGCAGAGGCTGGCACTGCCTGTGAGCAGAGACTCTCAGCCACAGCACCCTGCACCCCGGCTGCTCTCTGTCTCCAGCCGCTGGCAGCATCCCCGAGTCAGGAAATGTTGTCTGAGGGCTGAGGGGCCCATGAAGCATAGCAGTGGTTCCCAAGTGTCCACCAGCACCATTCCCACACATCTCCAAATGCCCGAGACAGCAGAATCTGCACACTAGGCAGTGCCCCCCGCTAAGCCAGGGGCCGTGACTCTCCCACTGCCTACCCCATGGTCAGGACAAGTATCAGCTGGAGGCTGATCCTCAGCAAATGGTTCAGTGCCGGCTCTGATACAGGGCAGAGCAGAACCAACAATACAGTTACAGCTTTACAGACCCAGGATGTGATTTGCGTTGAGAACATCGCCTGGATATATAGGTTTTTTATTTGTCTCCATCCAGTAATATGCATCTGTTTTTATGACTATTCTCTCAGTTTGAACAAGAGATATAAAACGTTTAAGAAGATCATGTCTACCAAAACAGCAAAGTGACTCTAAGCCTTCTTTAACTTATCCGGTGTGCCATTTATTATGCTTCCAAGCTGAAAGAGCCAAGATCCAGGCAGAGCCCAACCTGTGTTGGCATATATACATATTGTGCACATATGCACATGTCCTGCAGGCATGCATGTTCATGTAAGCCTGTGTCATGGAGGCTCATGAAATCAAATTAGGCAGGTGATATATTAAAAAATAAACTTTTTTTTAACCAAAATTGTTTAAGAGAAAACTAACTAGAAATGAGGCGGCAACTCCAACAACATCAGTAAGCCACAGGTTCAGGACGGTGTACGAGGGATTAATACTGCACAGCCAGCTCTAGAAAGGAGGATCCAAAATGTGCACAATCACTCAGCTATAAGATGAGGGCTCTCAACCTCGAGGAATTTCCTTGGGCAGCATCCCAACCCAAGGAAAGAGTCCCCGACTGCAGACCCGCTGCTCCGAGGAGGACCGGCTCCACTTGCCCTCCTGCGGGGCTCAATTTATACCCTAGTCGGACCTGACCTGTGGTCAATTCTAATTGGCTGAGGGCCTTAACTTTCTCACTCCTCGCCCGAGATGTATACGTGACCGTAATTACTGGCCCAAAGCGTGTACGTGAGGGTCAGCACTTGCCACCTTAAAGGCATGAAAGTAAGGGCGCAAAAACTGAGGACGCAGTGGTCTTAATGCCCCCAGTCTTTGTCAGGGCAGGTACACCTGCCACAGCCCCAAAAGACAGAGGAGCTGGAATACCTGAAAGCCAAGCTCTGTCCAGTAGTGATAGTTCGGCAGGTTTTCTAGCTAGGTGATCAAAGCAGGCTCCAGGACAACTTTCCAAACTGCTCCAGCAAAAAACCCTGCCCAAAATATAATGTATATGTTCATAGGTAAGGATATGTTGGTATGTGACAAGATGCCATGCTAGCCCTAGCATCAGACATCCCTAGCAGGGTTTTCCTGAAAGGACAGGAGGATGGATGAGTCTCATACTGAGGCTTCTGAAGTTTCTTTTCAACTGGTTTTGTGTGCAATATAAACCCTCAGCTCCACCTCAGCTGCTGCAAAGCATATTATAGCCTCTTCCCCTCTTTGGCATTACAGAAGAGTGTTTGACCAAAGAGTCAGAGGCACAGGCATGAAAGTACAACTCAAGCAATGTGTCTCAGCGAAGGAACATCAGGGTAAAACATTTGAAAAAACATCTTTAAGCCAATCCACCTCTCTTTATGCTATATCTGAGCTATATCCGAGCTACAGGAGGCACAAACAGGCATCTTGCCACCGAAGCTTAGACCTCTGAAATGCCACCCTGTGTTATAAGCTGGTTCAAAAGCCTTCATTAACACAACTTTAACCTGGCTCATTAGGCCAGCAATAGACAGCAGCTTTAATAGCCTGGCCTCACAGCAGTATCACAGCTGAGTACCTCCACCGAGTCCAACAGTAGCAGCTAGCTCCTTTGCACCACTGGGGTAGTGCCTGGCCCCATGCTAGGCTGGCAGGATGCTGCAGGACCACATTGTCAGCTGCTGGGCGCATGTGGCATGTGGTGTCAAACAGCAAAGGAAGCACTCTTCTCCTGACAGTCATCTTAGGCATCTTTTTCAAACTGGAACTGGAAACAAGTTTTGTGAGAGCAAAATAATAATAAAAAAAAATTAAAAAAAGGAAAACTACCATATGCTTAAAATGCCACAATTTTGTAAACTTTCAGTTATTCCAGGCATTTGAATGAGGCAACCCAATGAACAGAGTTGCTGTGCATGTTTAAAGCTTGTAGGCTCATATTATTCTTGCACCATTGATTTAGAGTGTGCTTGCTTTTGTATGTTTGCTTTTTTGCCTTTTACTCAAATATTTTCTAAGTCAGAATTCTTCAATCCCGCAGCTTACCCTGTGGCTTTTATGAGCAATGGTAAAACCACTATTTTTAATGAAGCAAAGTAAGCTCATGAAACACAGAAATTGGTGCTGCTGTTCAAGTCAATGGTGAGAGTGATCAGTCAGCTGTATGTCTACTTTAACAATCTCTGCACCCACTTTGCAAGTTTCTGCCTTTAAAAAACATTTATGTAAAAGACGTATATATAGATTTATACATATGCGTATATACATGCATATTTGTGTGTGTGCATATATAGATATGCTTATATATATGCATGGTAATGTTATAGAAGGCACATCTGAACCAATCAGTACTGTTCCTGCCCTGCTCATACGTATTTCTTCATCTGCACGAGCACAGGATTACTGAGGACCGAGTGGGCTGTTGCATCCAGCCCTCACTACTGCACATACTCCCACCATACAGCCTTCTCTGCAATTCTATCATGCTCTCAGGTAAGAGTGAGTGTGTGGTTTGACCCCAATAGTTTGTTATAAGACCCTTTCTGAATCTTAGCATGACCCTGATTAAAAGCCATCTAAATTACAACCTAGATATACCCATATATCCTTGTGCTTATCAGCCTACACTGGCTATTAGAAAGAGAGTCCTTTTCCCCCCTTGATGTTCAGCTCCATGACTATTCACAAACAGCAACCCAGCCATTTGTTCCTTAGAGCCAGCCTCTTTTTGGGTGATGCAACATGATGCAGATCTTTCTGCACAGAAACCAACATAAAAAGTTCTGCCCCATGTTGAAACACCTTTCCCACTCTGGCCATGAAGCTCATTGCTCCCCCTGTAAGACAACACAGGTATTTGTGGGCCCTGCAGTGAGCAGCTTCACTGTGACCATCCCAATTAACAAAATGTTGCTTTACAGGCCTGTTACGAGCCCAGGCCATTTCCTTGATTCCCTTCACAGCACAGCTGTACAAGCGCCCGCATTGCCACAGAGAAGCAAGGACCAGAGAGAAGACAGAAGGGAGGACAAAGCCTGCAGTGAGGTGCTGGTAGGAAGTGAGCAGCAGCCGGGGAGAGACCTCTGGCTTGCTACCAAAGAAAGCACATTATTTATTACATCTGCAGTTTCCTCCAACAAGAGTGGCTTTTCATACTCAATATCACCTTGTCATCCTCCTTGACATCTCTTCCTTTTCAAATGAATGTTTTTGGACACAGATGAACAAAATTATTCAGTCTTATAGATTGACTTGTGCATCAGGACAAACCTTTTTTTTCCAGGGAACAATCTCCGCATTCACTCTAGGGCCACGTTGCCTGCACTATATCTACCATCCCTAGTATTCAGAGCACACCCTCATCCATCTCAGCCGATTCCAGCTAACGAGATCCAGCTTATTTGGAGAAATTCCTACAATTCATTGCTGAGGGTGTGCTCTTGCAATTTTTAAACCTGTTTTGTATAAAATCTCTGTCGTTGTTCTTGTCAAGGTCAGCCAATACCTCCAAAATGACAATTCCCTCCTCCCCGGTCTTGGCTGTATGTCCCAGGTTTTCACTAGGCAATGTCATCAGCATGCTCCTGAACAAGACCAGTCTCAGGATGAGTCGTCAAGGACCACACCTGCTCCTGAGACAATACATCCCTCTCCAGCAGTGTAACTGTCCCTCAAACCCAACCCTTCTCCACAGCACAGCCCCCCCTTGCCCCAACAGCCCCACCTGCACTCAGGGTCAACGTAGGGTCTCCGGCAGTGCCCATTCTTCCCCCTCCTCCCTGGGAGGCCTCACCACATTTCCCAGACAGGCAGCTCAGGGTTTCTTTTCTCTCCCTTCCTCCAGTCACACAGTCCCTGACGCCTCCTTGTCCCCCCCAGTTCTGTTTCAGGACTTCTTGGTAAGTCAAGCCAGTCACCCATACAACAGCTCCTGCAAGTACATGGCAATGCCAGTCAGTTCTAAATTCCTTTAGGAAAAGTTAAAAAAAAAAAAAAACCACATTCAAGCTTCAGAACAATGTTGTCACATGCAAGTGTGGCTACGCTGAGCCAAACTGCTCGGCATTGGTGTGAACCAGGCAGTGGGCACCAAACAGTGATGGGCTGTAAGGTGGTGCTCAGCAGTTGTTCTCATGTATACTCTGTTTAGCTCTTGATCTGGGTATTTCAACAGGTGAAGATACTGGTGCAGCTATTTACCTACTCTGCACTGTACCAGGTATATGTATGTCGGAGTTTTCCCGGATCTTTGCCGGTGGCGGAGCGGGAGTTGCGAATCCGGAGTAATGATAGATCCCAATATGGGTGTGGTCATCCTCCTTTATTTAGACTTACAACAGGGTTTATATAGTTATGTGCCACGGACACATGCTTCATAACAACCCACAATTGGTTAACTGCAGTCGTTCACGCACTCGGACATGCACTTCATAACAACTTACAATTGGCTAACCACAGTCGTTCACACGCTCCGAGCGCGCTTCATAACAACTGGTCACGCGCTCCCAACTCCTTCCTCATTGGAGGCTGACGGCCACGCCGACCCCCGCCTCCTCCCCATCCCGGTTGTTGTTCCGCATCTGTTGTTTATCCGCTGGCGACGTTCCTTCAGTGAGAGGCAGTCAAGGTCGACAACAGTCTTTATCAGCGCATTCCTTTACTGCTCAAAAACATGGGTTGTTCAGCGTTCCTTTGCTGCTCAAAAACATGGGTTGCTCAGAGGCACTAGATCGTGCCCCTGCTGTATTAGCCACCCTTCCACATATGTAGTTAGGTTTGGTCGCATGAATGCCTGGTTATTTCAAGTCTGAAGTGTCACTACGCAGTTGTGACCGAGGCATGGCAGGGTGATGCAGGCAGCGGCACCTTCCTCCTGTTGCACAGGACAGCTCTTCCACAGTACACTGATTCCCAACTGGGGGACTGCTATTTCTTTATTTTCTTTATTGTATTGCAGTTACTGTCTACCTGTAACACCTAATAACTTAATACATAACTTAAACAACAGAAAAGAATTTATGACTAGCACATTTAAAACATCTCTACAAAACAACTGTAATATATTTTCTGTTCAGGAGTTTGGAAACATTAACTTTTCTGTTTGGTGGATGAAGAAAATTTCACGTTGAGGAGAAAACAGAAGGGATGGCTCTATTTTATTCCCTTTCTCTATGAGCCTGATTCAAATGCCTTTAAAGGAAGATGGAATGCTGAAATAAATTCCTGGAAGAGAGATGGATTAATGGTCCATGTACAGAAAATCAATGATAAATGCAAAACATGGTCAGTGATACTATGTTCACTCTGTCTAGACATAACATGCGTTTTTTGTTTATAAACAAGACAGCACTTACATTTTAAAATTCAATTGTTTTATATATATTAGTCACTGAGCAATAAATAAAAACTACAGTTTTCTGTTAATCCTCATTGCTGAATCCAAATAAAATTATTTATAATGTATTGCATGCCATAGTCACAATATGCTATGTACTTTAATGATATTGTTGCATATATCTTTCTTTGCAAGCCTTCACTTCAAGGTTTTCAAGGATATTTATTTCTTCATCTGCATATGAAGAGCCAGTCTCAAAGCAGCATCTATCCAGCCCGCCATAGCATTCATAAAGACAGAATTGCAATTAAACAGCAGCTACAATGCAATGAACAACCTGGGTGAGAAGGGAGGAACGAAGGCGAGCTTGGAGAAGAGCCAGAGGGTAGCTGGAAGTGGCCATTGACTGGGGCAGGGTCGATGGGGGCCTGGGACAGTGGGGACTGATGGGGGGGTCCTGCCTCATCACCAGCCTCCTGCATACGCAGGCTTACCTGCAAAGCCCTGGCCCTGCAGCGCAGCCCCGACACAGAGCCAATGTGTAGGCACGGCTGCCACGGCCCCAGGAAGCCAGGCTGCTCTCGCTGTCCATGCACAAAGCAATTACTTTGCAGGAGATTAATTACTGCGGCCAGCACACTGTAAACGGTCTGTGCCTTCACTGACGGTTGGGTCTGGCTCAGGCTTATGGGGCTTTACACAGGCTGAAACGTGTCTCATAGGGCCACGGCCACAGCCAGCATCCCAGCAGGCAAGGAGCAGTGGAGGATTTGAGGAGAAGGATGGGTAAAAGCACAGTGGGGAGCAGGGGCTGGTGGCCAGCTGAGCACGGCACCTGCCCAGAAGGACAGAGCCAAGTACGGGGACGGGTGTGCGCAGCAGCCGTGTTGCACCAACGGGTGCCCAGCACCAGTCCGTGCCAGGGCACATGCTCAACATGTTCTGGGTCCTGCTCTCTCACCCATGCCCAGAGCAGGGGAGTGGCAGAGCTGAGCTCCTGCCACCCCTGGCCAGACCTCCCATCCTGGGCTTCGGTGGCATGGTGGGGCACATACCATGGGCCACCAAAACCAAGAGTGTCACACAAAACCAGAACTGTTCTGCACTGCAGCTGCCATCAGACACACATCCTACAGGCAATGAGAGTTTTACCTCAGAGAGGGCAGAGCGTTACACATTGTAGGGATCATCTGCTGCAGGCCAGTGTGGAGCGGCTGGGGGATGCGTCCACAGAAATTGAACATAGCTGTCTCATCAGCAAGCCCCACTCCACCCTGCAGCGACACATGGAGACAAGGTACAGGCATGCAAGAAGAAATACATTATAGGTGATTAGTGCAATTATATCTGATCCCAGTACAAAGCAGCTGCCTTCCTCATGGCCCAAGCCAGCTAACTCCCCAAGAGTTTCAGGCATGCCTCAAGGACTTCCACTGAGCTTCAATGTCTCCTTCCCATATAAATAATTCACAGATCAGTCCCTTTCACCTTTCAAAACAAACATTTCTAAGTAAAATGTTTTAAAAAACCCTAAATAAATCTGTAGATGGGATCCTTTGCTTCTGTTTATATCTAAATATCAGAAATGAATGCCCAAAATGCACTCCTATCTGTTAGTTACAAGAAGAAAGTGCACGAAGCCCAGTTACTTTGACTATTTAACAGATGTGTCAATCATGACTTGAAATGCTTTCAGTGTTTAGGCATGTTTTATAAACGGTGGGTTTCTTCTTTCAATATTATCCCTAATATCTTACCTTAGAGCATCTTACTTCAGTGTCCCATGTATCAGACATACTCAAAAATGGAAACCAAAATCTCTTGAGTGATGTCAGGGAGCAATTACATAGTAAAGCAGTGCTATCAGTGGCATTTCAGGATCTAATGCTGAGCTGTCACAAGGTGTGGGATGACCAGATGCAGCTCAAATTCCAGGGCTCAGGTCCTCCAAGGAGGAACTTTGCTTTTGCTTTCCTGCTCAGGCTCCCTAACCCCATTACTGTGCACAACAAGCTCAGTGATTTGTGGTACATTGTGACTGAGATGATCCATTTTTCTCCACACAAAGACAATTTTTGAGGGGCAAAGGAAGAAGTGGAAAACTCGTGAGGCACAGCAGGCCACTGTTACTCTGGCGATGGACAAGCAGGTTTGCCAAGAGCTGGATAACTTTCTGATGGCTCTGCCTGCCTTGAGGTCCAGGATGTCAATGGAAAAGTTATGTTTGCTAGGCTCAGCTTGAACTCCTCTCTGCTCCTGTTGAATAATCCTTCATTATGCTTGAGTATTTTCTTTGAGACTCCTCCACAAAATTAACCTCTGGATCTCACTCCTGGACTGTCAGCAAATGCCCACAATCCATGTTCACAGGCAAGTTCTCAATTTTGAACTAGTCCTTTTCTCCCAGACTTATCATAACGGATACTTGGCTGAGTGTCTTTCTGAGATAGCACATATGTGTTCTGGTTTCGTAGCAGGAATTTACTGGCCACAGTAGAAGAAGGGATATATCCCAGGAGAGGCCTTCACTTTCTTGTGTTTGCTTGTTCATTGCTATCATATTCCTCTTGGAACACCTCAAGTTTCTTAATGAGGTACTAATTGAAAGAGAAATGCCCTTTGCAACCCTAAAAATCAGAAATGTTCTTCATATCCTAAACTCGATGGTTGCCACTATAATTTGCATGTTACTTGGGGCTGGTGTTTCTGAACACCTATTTAAGCACCACTGGAATCAACAGCAAAATTGTCGTTCACTTATTTAGCTAAGATTTCACACAACATCACATTTCAGATGTTATTTCACACTCAGAAGACTCTAAAGAAGAAGGACGTCCCTGTCAGTTGCTTTGATAGACAGCTACCCAAACACCTACTTCATTGGGAATGAGATACCACCGTGCCAGGCTCCCCTGTCTCCTCTGGCTCGTGTGACTTACCTGCGGTTCCCAGCTGTTTACTGGATCTGAGATGAGCAGACAGATCACAAGCATATTCAACCAGTGTACTTGATAATTTGCTCAGCTTGTTCAGTTTACACGCTTTACCTTCTCTTATTTTTGAACTGCTAGCTTTAAACACAAGTTTAAAAAGAGCTCTTTAGATTTTCTTTGATGAAAACCTAGAACAACATATGACATTCATCACATCATTACAATTCCTGCAAACCAAGCAATGTGGTGTAGGAGTCAGTATTTTTATTTAACAATTGCAGACAACAGGTTTGCTCCCATGAGAGGTGACAGATCCACATTTGCAATCAGAAGCTCAGCAGCAGCTCACAGTGCAGAATGAAGGGCTGCTTTCTGTGCCCAAGGACCACCAGACGTGCCAACGGCTCTTGCGTTCCTGATGTATCAGCCACTCCTCCAAGTTTTGTGTCATCTACAAACCTGCTGAGGGTACTTGCTGGCTTTTATGCCAGCGCTGCCCAGGGCAGGGCACGAAACTGCCCCATCCCCTTGGAGGTGTGGACAAAGCTTCCCTGTTCACCAACAAGATGAGGTTCCTGCATAACATATGGTGCTGTGCCTCTGCAAAAACGCATCACAAAGCTTGCCCATTGATTAAGCCTATTCCTCTATATTTTTCTGTAAAACAATCCCAATCATAAATTATTTGGGGCCACTGAGTATCTTTATGATGTGTGTGATAGACTAAGTATTTCTATGTATCACAGCAAACGCCTTTAGATTGGCCCCTTTTTCCTTTTATTTCTTCTGTTGTAAAAACATGCTAAGTATTTATTAGAATTTTTTTGAATTTATTTATAATTTATTGAAGACTATGACTGCATCTTGACATGTAAAACTGACAGCTTCTGCTACATCTTTTCTGTTTAAAAATCTGTTGCTTGTGGTGTCTATTCATATACAGGTGTTCATACTGTGATGCTCTGTACTGTGATCCAAAATGATGCTCATGAAATTCCTGAGTGGAGGCCTCATATCTCTGCTGAAGGCTGAGAACAATGGATTAGCTCAAACTGAATCACCACGGTGTTGCAAAAGGTGGATTGCACTAATAAAATTTTACAAATGTTAACTTGTATAATTCAGTAAGAATATCAGACTGCAGTCACAAAACCAAGAACACAAGGAAATTAAAAATCAGGCTGAAATCTCTTCTCTGCCTCACAAGGTTTGTCTAAATGAACTTATTTTCTTAGAGCTTCTGCTGCGGCCCTGAGGCCAAACAGCCCAGGGAAACCTGTTGTGGAGCAGAGCCACGGGGACATCGGGTGAAGATGGGTGGAGAGCTGCTCCTTGGGCATGGGGGCTGGTCATGCCGAGCCTAGGTCAGCTTCAGCGTATGTGAGTGACCTCCTGCCAGGTGGGAGGGATGTCTCCCTTGCATTGGGCAGAAGTGCTAAAGCTGCCCCATGAGGCACCTGCCTGGACCAGCCCCATGGGCAGGTGCACCTCTCACACAGATGAGGGGCTGGCCATGAGGCTGGACGGCACCATGCTGAGATTTAATTACTTGTCTTCACAGCTAAAGAGCCTGACCCCAGCAACCACAGGCAGTGCCTTCCTCATTCTTTTCCCTGGTATTGCTCACATTAAGTTCTTCAGCTGTGGTACCACCTCCCAACCTCATCCTCTGCCTGAAAATCCCAGTACTGGTTTTGGCTGGGATAGAGTTGATTTTCTTCATAGTAGCTAGTATAGGGCTATGTTTTGGATTTGTGCTGGAAAGAGTAGGGATGTTTTAGTTACTCCTAAGCAGTGCTTGCACAGCATCAAGGGCTGTTCTGCTCCTCACCCTGCCCTGCCAGTGAGCAGGCTGGGGGTGCACGAGGAGCTGGGAGGGGGCATGGTCAGGAGATCTGACCCAAACTGACCCAAGGGATATCCCAGACCATAGGACGTTGTGCTCAGCAATAAAATCTGGGGAAGGAGGAGGAAGGGGGGGCATTTTGAGTGATGGCATTTTTTTTTCCAAGTAACCGTCACATGTTGTTGGGGCCTTGTTTTCTTGGAGTGGCTGAACACCTGCCTGCCGATGGGAAGCAGTGAATGAATTCCTTGTTTTGCTTTGCTTGTGCACATGGCTTTTGCTTTACCTGTTAAACTGTCTTTATCTCAACCCAGGAGTTTTCTCACTTTTACCCTCCCAGTTCTCTCCCCCATCCCACGGTGGGGAGTGAGCGAGCGGCTGGGTGGGCTGAGCTGCCCGCCGGGGTGAAACCATGACAGCTGCAGCAATCTTGAAATGAAACTGTGATATTTTCCAGACAAAATGAGATATGGGCTCCTCTCCTGTTTGTCAAGGAAAGGGGGGAATGGAACTGGCTGCATGAGTTAATTCTTTTGCCAAAATAACAGATACAACTTTTTCCTGTAAAAAACATTGAAGGCTTCCACAATGGCAAGAAATTAAGCTTCTTTTCTTTTTTAGTATTCTTTTTATGCCAAATTCTTTAACAATATGTGGTTTAGTAAACATTACATTTTATCTTCCTTTGTAACTACCAAGGCCTCTAATTAAAACAATTTCATATGTTTTTTGCACTGAAAATTTTTCTCTAGAGGCAACATAAGCAAATAAGAAAATCTGGGTCTCTTTAGGTTTGTAATAATGTGTGCTTCTATAAGAAAAGGAAAACAACATCATTTTACACTGTGTGTGATACTGTTCCTGTTCCTTGCATGGCTGACTGATGATGCAATTGAACAATGAAGCATGTGTTACAAATTCTGAAATCAAATATACCATTTGAAATTTATTTCTGAAAGAGAATTGGGTATTTAAGTTACATTTTATGTTCATAAGTATTCACTGTAGTCCACCAAAGCAAAATTGAAGGTCGGCAAAATATCTGGAATCAGTCTTTTATTCTAGTTCTAAATGTGTGTTCATTGTTGTTTCCCTCTTATTACTTTGTTAGAGCTTCTAGGTAGGACTGGAGGAAAAAATTACTAATTTATTTTCCAAGATCATGAAACATAGACTTAAAAGTGTTTTAAAAGCTTTATATACCTCATCCTTCATGTTAAAGTTCTACTTGGAGTGATTGATGGAGGACTGATAAGTGACGGAAGGATGTTCAATAAGTTATAATAAAATGTTCACTATATGATATGTATTAAAGACAATTGTAAGCTCATTGGCAAAATGTCTTTTAAATTATTATAAAACATCAGTAACAATGAAAAAGCATTAACACTACTGATATTCTTTAAAGTGTTTTATATTTAAAGTTGTAAAGAAATCTATAGACTTTAATATAAACTGTGATTTTGTTTCCAAAGAATTTTTAAAAGCCTACATTAATCAAAACTTAGCTATTATTTATTATTTCCCTCATCTTCATAGTAGATAGATAGCCTCTTAAATAGGTTTGCAAAGATCAAACAAGTGATTTTTTTGTGTGTGTGAAAGAAAAGTAACTAGAAACTTTGGCTCCCAAGACAGTATCTAGAACAAGTTTCATATTGATGAAGACATGGGCTGTTCTGTGGGTAGACCCACACTTACTTGCTTATGGCCACTTCTCTTGAAAACTATTATATGAACCCAGGTGAAATTGTTTCCAGCCCCTTCCTGTTGCTCTTGTGTTTTCCAGCCCTAACAAAAGTGGGGATCCGTAGCCTCAGCTACAGTTCAACCTTTACTTCCAGTCCTTTGGGGGGTGGAAGCAGAAACAACAGGGTGAAACTCAGTCATCCTGGGACAGGACAGAGTACTCACGCCTACTCAGACACTTTAGTGGAGAGAAATGCACCACCAAGGTGCTTGCATTTCCATAAGCATGGTTAACCTGTGAACAGATAAGGATAGAGTCCCTGCTTTCCCTCAGTTTCACTTTGAACAAGCCTGTTCTCTCAACATTATCTGCCTACATGTATGCATATTCAGATTGCTATGTATCTGTTTCTGTGTATTTAAGACTTTTTTTCCTAAATAGTACACACATTGCAGATGCACATATTATAGTCTAACGCAGTCCTCTGAAGCTGAAAGTTCAAGAAGCTGTAATCTGACAAAAATCACTTTGCACAACATTTAGGGATATGCATGGCTCTAAACTGTTCCTGTGGCAAAACCAAAATATCACAGTAGGAATTTCATTATTTGCATTGACACAGGGCAAAGAACCTTCGCCATGAAGCAGGACAGTGTCATTCTGGGCACTGTACAATCACAGGTCAGGCAGAGCTCCTCCTCACAGAGTGTGGGCTGTAATGGTTATAAGCTGAGGGGGTGCACGTGAGGGGACTCCACAGGGCACCAGTGCAGCAATATTGGTGGTCATGGCTGACTGCTCACAACCGATTCTTCGTGGTCAACAGAAGGCATCAGAGAGGTCTGAAAGGGGCCCCTGAGTCAGCGTGACTCCCATGTGCGGCAGTGTGGCAGGACTGGCAAGGACGACATCCCTCCAGCCCTGGGGTGGAGGAGGCAGCGTCACAGTCTGCCGGGACAGCACCAGGTTGGGCACACCAGCACTAGCACTGCTGCTGTCCTGCCTTGGGAAGCAGCAGGAACAGGCTGCCATGGTTGAGAAAAAAGAGAGGAGAGGAGAGGAGAGGAGAGGGGAGGAGCGGAGGGGAGGAGAGAGAAGAGAAGAGAAGAGAAGAGAAGAGAAGAGAAGAGAAGAGAAGAGGAGAGGAGAGGAGAGGAGAGGAGAGGAGGGAGAGGAGAGAAGAGGAGAGAAGAGAAGAGGAGAAGAAAGAAGGGAATATTTTCAGCTGGAAGGGACCTACAATGCTTCTTAAAAGCTGACAGGCTTGGGGCATTGACAACCTCTCTAGGAAGCTTGTTCCAGTGTTTGGCCACCCTCTCAGTAAAGAAATGCTTCCTAATATCCAGTCTAAACCTCCTCTGGTGCAGCTTTGAACCATTCCCACGTGTCCTGTGCCTGGATCCAAGGGAGAAGCGATCAGCAGCCATTTATGCAACCATTTTCATTTTACTTTGTTTCTGAGTGGCTGTGTGTTTCTGTGGTCTGTGAGAATCAAAGACCATCTTACATTGGCCATCAATTGAAGGAAATCTCTTTTGATTAAGGCACTGGTTGGAAGGGAGGAAATCCAGCCTGTGCACAGTTTTCTTGTCTAAATGGAAGA
>NW_008824538.1:238484-247036 GCF_000699105.1 Pygoscelis adeliae | reverse complement strand
CTTTGACCCTGTGTGTTTGCAGGATGAATTCTCTGGACACAAGTGGTGCAATGTGGATCTAAGTTTGCACAGTGCTGATATGCTAGAAACAACTCGTAAAACATGGGAAAGATCTCTAGGGGGTGGGAAACACCCTAAAATGATATGCATATACTTAGAAATAGAATAAAAGGTTGATTAGAAATACTTTGTCTACCTTTTGATTTGGCTTTGGTGGACTGGAGTGAATTCTTATGTGCAGAGATACACTGTTTACTGCAGGTGCTCTGTGCAGGAATTATTTGCATGCATTGGCTAGGGAATTCAAATGGCAGAAGCTCTGTTTCAGTGTTCACCTTACTACTGACATGTTCCTCAAGCCCTTTTGTAAAGCTTATGTAGCAGCATTGTTACACTTTAGCATTCAGAAATTACTCTCAAAGTTGAAAGACTTAAACTAGAAGTAACACACTGCCTGAAACAGTCTGGCATACACAGTGATTGTAACTGCTATAACGTTTCAAGCCACCAGATCACTGTGTTTGCCTGTTCGGACCCTGTCCTGGGCATCCTCCTCCTGGAAGGTATTTGCACTTGCAGGCAGCCTCAAAAATTGGATTTGAATTCTTCAACTATTAGGAAAATAAATGGAGAAATAAGTGGAGAGATACTTTCATTGCTTTCCAGTTTCAGCCATGTGGAAACTCCCTATGATAGGGAAAGTAGTATTAGCCACACTGTCAACGGCACAACGTTGACAGTTAAAAAAGAAAGTCCTCATCCTTTATCACTGTGGAAATGCAAAATTTAAAGCAGTTGTGTAGTTCTACTTAAATGAATGGGGTTTTCACTCACTTGCTTAATGTTATGTGAGATCTTCCACAGAGCTGGGGCTTCCAACAGAAATGTGTGGGAGTGAACAGAGCTCCACCAATTTTGATGTTTAATTGGTAGAATTAGGAAAAATACTCCTCTTTTGGCTTTTAAATCCCATTAGCTCTGGTATCTGGCTCTGCCGGCCCATGCTGATCTCAGAGGGAAACCCTAATTGTGCAGTTTGAGCACTCACTGCTGCAGCTCACCAGCTCAGAAAGTCTGCTGCCAAACAGCACCTGCAGCACCAGCAGTGTGCCTGGAGGGGTAATGCAGAAATGGGGTAGGAGGTGGGATGGAAGAAGAAGGCTGAAGGTACCCTGCTCAGCCCACACTGATGGAGCTGGTCCTGCAAGGCCAGGGAGGCCCACCAAGGCCCCACTCTGAAATAATGTTTGTATGCAAGCCCCTGAAATCTCTAAAAGACTGAGGGAGAGGCGCTGGTACGAGCTGGTACCATCTCACTGGCATAAGCAGAAAAAACACCAACTCAGCAACCTCAGTGCAATTAAACCTGCAGATGAAGACCCAGTCACTCTTGCATTACTCTTCTATGTTCTTTTTTTACTGATTCTCTCATGGCTCAGAAATAATTTTTCAGGATTGTCCGCTAAGAAGAAATCACACAATTGCTATCCAGGGGGTGTACAAATGCACTTGCATTTGCACAAACACACACACACGTGCCTTTGAAATACTTCACTAATTGTGAGAGCTGAGTTTTTATGAAAAACTTTGAAAAGCTGAGAGTGGCATGTGTCACAGCATTTGCAAACCTCTCAATTTGCTGCAATGTCAGTCCCTGTCCAGAGGAGGCCTGAGTGCAGGCATGTGCAGCTGTTTCCTGAAGGGCAGGTGCCAAAAAGACACCAAGCCATTGTCAAGGGTCAAGCCTTGTAAGTGAGGATCTGTTCTCATGCCATTTCAGCTGAAAAACCTCACTAAGAAAATAGCTCTAAGCAGCAGCTAGTGGAGCTTTGAGCCACCGGTGTGCCTGCCCCAGGGCAGTTCAGCATGGGTTGTTTAAGGTACTGCAACTTTTCTACAGCCAGTGTAAAATCATAGAATCATAGAATGGTTTGGGTTGGAAGGGACATTTAAAGGTCATCTAGTCCAACACCCCTGCAATAAGCAGGGCCATCTTCAACTATATCAGGTTGCTCAGATCCAATGTTACCTTGAATGTTTCCAGGGATGGGGCATCTACCACCTCTCTGGGCAACCTGTGCCGGTGTTTCACCACCCTCAGAGTAAAAAATTTCTTCCTTGACATGTAGAATTTTATAGCAGTGACACGATTTTATATTCAACTCAAGAATATGAGCTTCCATGAGCTTCCATGGCTCTGGTGAAAGTTCTCCAGTTTAGATTTCACAGGATTAGGTAGGAGAGTGAATCACTTTGAACTCTACAGAGCTCATTATCATGTGGAGCCTTTTACATGAGAAATACATCTGTCTTCTCATATGTATGAAGTTTTACACCCAGAGTGCAGGATAGGTCCAATTCTGTGTGCAGAAATAATTATTTAAATGCACTGATTCTGCAGTGGTTCTGTGTCCACTCATCCCAAGAAATGGATATCTACAGATAAAATATGAAACTGGAAAGTCATCCAGACTCCTGAGACAAGTCATGCCATGCATGAGAACATTTATGGAATCAGAATATCCACAAACAACATTCAATTTCTTAAATACTTCTTATTTACTAAAAACCTTGGGGTATGTGAAAACATATAATTCCTTTTTTTTTTTTAAGTGCTGTATCTTTTGTAGCAAATACCAGTGGGGGTTTTGTGTGGTTTTTTCCCTTTGCAGTGTGCTTTCAAAAAGACAATTTCTACAGCTTTCTGACAGTATTAAACATATTCTGTTATAGATTTCACTCTTTTTTTTTAAGATAGTTTCATTACTTTCTATGAAAATGTTTTATCTTGAAATCAGAAAATGTGTA
Source organism: Pygoscelis adeliae (assembly GCF_000699105.1). Classification (NCBI taxonomy): domain Eukaryota; kingdom Metazoa; phylum Chordata; class Aves; order Sphenisciformes; family Spheniscidae; genus Pygoscelis; species Pygoscelis adeliae. Next base: position 244,228 of record NW_008824538.1, on the reverse strand, counting down.
GCCCAAGGACAACTGAAGATAAGCTACTCTAGTACAAACTGTATAGTAAAACTGCCCAACAACAAAATTAGGTCCCTTAAAACTCTTCAGACATGATTTATATTTCTTGCTATTTTCTTCCCTTAGATAAAGCACTGTCTAATCTCACTAATTCTGGGACTCACAAAACTCCTGAGTCATGCAGAATCTTGCTTACATGGAGGTGTCTTGTTTTCAAAGATGCAAGTATAAGACCTCAGAACACCTTTGAGCCCAAATTATAGCAGTGGAGAATGTGGAAACTGTAGGAGAGGAGCAAGGATAGCTATACCTAGAAAAAGATGTGCTATTATCATATTTTTTTCGCTTAGCATCTAAGCTTTTTCTGTGTCCGGAGATTATCACTTCTGTCCAATCTGTCATGCATTATTAAACACCTGGCACATTTTGTCCTTAAATGGCAGAGCCATCTTAGGTGCTATGATTTCTGCTAGGGCCAACTTTTGCTCTGTATTAATTTCTTACTTCCTTTGTTCCACTCTAACCTGGCAATTACTGAAAACTTCACTGAGACTCCATCCATAAACGCTGCTTCTCACTGGGATGGGCACACACCCGGAACAGTTTCCATTTCAGTGTCCTGGCACCAAACCCCTGGTCACAGGCAGGGAATGGAGACTTGAACTCAAACAAAAATGATTCTTAAAAGCTTGTGGTAAAGTTAAATTTATGTGCAGGGCAAGCTTGAGGCAAAAGTCCATGCTAGTTCTTTCTAATGCGGGTTTCCCTACTCATGCCTGCTACATCTCATGTTGACCATAGCACCAGTTTGGAAAATAGCCTGTAACAACATCTCCAAAGGGACAGAAGGACAGTGCTGTCCTGGGATGGGGCTCTCCTCTGTTTCCTTCAGCTGTCTGCAGCCGGCGTCTCTGCTTGGGCACCTTCAGCAGCTGCAGGCAAGAGTAGACAGGTCCATTTGGGATCCATCTCACCACTCGTGGCTCACAGACAGTGTATTTCCTCCAGCTGCTGCAGTCACAGACTGTCCCTTCACCAGGGACCTCCCCAGTGCTGGGGACATCACCCTGCTGGTCACTGCTGTCAGCCTCAGCCCACAGCCCTGGGGCACGCCAGTGAGCATGGCCAGACTATGCATGTGGGGCTGCATGTGGGGCTTCATGTGGTGCTGCCTGGGCCCCTGGACACAGGGGCTGTGCCTCCAGGAGCTGGCACCACTGCTGAGCTCTGGACACGGTCCCTCAGGGCGCTGAGTACTCAGCCCTGGCCATGGCGCTGGGGCGTGGGCACTGGGCAGTGCTGGTGGAGCCAGGGCTCTCTTGGGGGCTGCAGGAACAGCGATGGGAGAACGAGAGCTGCTGAGCAGAGCAGGAAAGGAGAGCTGGGGAAGCAAAGTGGGCAGGGAGGGTGGGGTATGGAGCTGGACATGCTTGCTTGAGGGACTCATCCCTTGTCAGCCCCATGATTGTCAAGGTCAAGCACTGTGACACCGGGGCTCCTGTGGGGCCACCATGCCACAGCACCCACTTCCTCCCCACCACACCCCCTCCCAGCCCTTGAGCTGGGATGGACTGGATGATAACAAAGTGGGCAGGGGGGTCTCTGAGCCCCCATCAGCTCTGGAGCCCCACAAGTGCAGACACGGGTTAGGTGTGCTGTAACAGCCGAATACTGCAACAGCATCCCCTGCTCTCCAGTCAGCTTTGGCAGGCAGGAATTCCTATAACCTTGTGCACAAGGCAGCCAAGGGAATCATTTCAGCATCAGGAGAGGACTATGTTTCGATGAAACTGTCTGGAAGGCCATACTAGCATGTCTCTAGAATTATTTAGGATCTAAATTAGGTTGCAGCCAATTACTGACTCCACGGTGGAGACCTTGGTGCTGCAGAATGGCTGAGCCTCTGGAGAGAAAAGCCAGAATTCAGAAGATGATGTATCACTGCCTGTGTCCCATATGGCCATTTATCTCCAGTTAAGACATGAATAATGCAGTGAAAGTTTTTTTGCTGACCAGCACAATTTCTTCACCTCCCCATCCTGAAGTCTGTTAATTGTGCTCCAAGTACATAAGCAAGGAGAGTACTTGGGGGCTGTCATGATTCAGGACTTAGTTCTGCTTGTTGCGAATGTATCAACTCAAAAGCATCTCATACATGAAGTGAGCTGAAGCCAGACTAAAAAAAAATACAAGTGGAGATGATAATTTAAAGCCTTTTAACAATTGACTGCTATTTAATGAAAGTGGGTTTAACCAATTTGTCTCATTTAAGCAGCAGTGCAGACAGCCAAATCTCGGTCACTGGCCTCATCGCCCTTTAAACAAGTGCATGGTTCTCTGCCAATACCTCCACACTTGCTTTTCCTGTTCCTTTAGTTTGACAGAATTTTGAAAAAGCTTTTTTAGTAATTTGTGAAAAGCCGTTAAAAAAAGCAACACTCCAGGACTATTGGACTAAAAACCCGAATGTCAGATCATAGTCACTGCACATCATCACCACGCAGCCGTTTACTGAGAAAACTTCTACAGACACACACACTCCACAGGTGGGACAGTATTCACAATACTATGTTTAATAGTATTAACAACAATAATAACAAAACCTTCTAGTTGGTGAATGTTCTACGTATATATTTCCCAGAGCCAGTGCCATTGTCATTCACGTTGATGGTATTATAGGCTTTGGCTTCCATCATGTAACACAGCCCTTATACTCTTTGGACAAGATCACACTAACAGCAGAGCTGGGCTGGGAGATGGACCCATGGCCGGGCTGAGGTGCCCCATGCAACTGCTCTCAGGATTGGTGCTGGTGCAAGCGGATATAAGGAATCTGCTGTGACACATCTTTGCAGACTTCACATAGAACCGCTCACTGCAGTACGACTCTGCTCAATGCACTGCTCATTAAATTTTTCCTTTATATTTAAGCACAAACGTGTGTTTAATTCACCTTGAGGGGTACCATAAGAATTCCCTAACAAGATTTACCAAGAGAAAGACACTGCACAGTCTGGCACATTCTGCTGCCCCTTGCAGCTAAGAGGTGGATTGCTGCATACCCCTAGAAAGCCCTCAGTTCTTTGGGTGGTAGGTGTCTTCACTGACTGCAGGTCTGCTCTTGAACCAAGGATTTATCACACTCCAGGGAGCTGAGAGTTGTATTGGAGTATTCAAAGGCTTACTGTCAGGCAGTTAAAAATGAAATAATATTCAAAAGCATAGATTTAGATAAACGAAACAAAATTGCAAACAGATAAAAACACTGCACAGCACAACTGCTAGGTTGAGCAGAAAAGGTCCTCCTTAGCAGCTCCAGCACATCAGCTCACTTGTAGCTCTGCAAGCTATGCTAGCCTGGCACAGCCTAAAATGCTTATGACCAGCATCAGTCTTCACCCATGCCTGGCTGCAAGGGAAGGGTGCATGTCCCCCCTCCATGCCTGCAGCCAGGCATGGCCAGGTACCATGCAGCCAGCAGCTGCGAGATGCTGCACGCAGTGCTTTTCCAGGGACCAAATGCAGATCTGTCCCCCTAACCCATCTGCGGTAGGACTATCCACTGCTCAGTGATGGCAAGAAGGCACTGTCCTACAGTTACATGGGGAAAGCATAAATCAGCATAAGTTTGGTGACTTGGACATTGCCCTTTCACCCTTTTGCATCAGCCGAGGGTCTAACTCAACCTGAAATACACTTATGCAGTAACACTTTGACCACTACAGGGAAGAGGAAGGTCCAGTCTGAGAGGGGTGACCAGCATCCATAACTGCTCATCCACTCAAGACTGTGTGTCTGCATGTGAACGTGCATGCCTGGAGAGATCTTAACCTGTGTTGCATTAATTAATGTATACACCACACTTTTCAGAACACTAATCACTAAATCAGACATTGTAACACATTTTAAAACTAATTCACTGTTCTTCTGACCTGTCATGATATTTCCCCTCTTTATAAATAAAAGTCTTGAATAGAAGAGCAAAATATCAGCTATGTAATAAAGGCTGCTCAGAAGCATGTCTCAGAGGCTCAGAACTCACTGAATGTCCCACAGAGTTGTCTTGTCTCTATTTTATTTCTTTGCACCAAGATTTCCCTAAACCCTTCATCTTTAATAGAAGGAGGATTCTTCATATTGCAAAGCTGCGGAAAGCAAATTACTTAATTGGAGACTGATATACTGAGTGGCAGCTGAGTTTGAGTTTGATAACATCAATAAGGAGCTGAGAACTTAGCTGGTGAAGTTAAGATAAAGGAATACACACAGAATAAAACTGCATTATTTGAGTGGTTATTGTAATACTTCTTCATGGAGCTATATAGAAAGGCAGCAATAAGGACATTGTTGTAAAATGAGAAAAGAAACAGAGTATATCTAGATGAAGACATGGCAGAAACTAGCTTTAGGGCAAATGAATAAACAAAGAGAGACCTAGATGGATTTGCAGAAAGGCTATAGTCAAATGAACTGTTAATAACTGGTTAAAGACAGAGCTGACTTTCAGGGTTGTTTTGGCTTTCAGAGATAAGAACTGCTGCTGAGCACATCAAGACTGGCACAGAAGAGAGAAAAAAAAAATTGAAGGTTTCTACTTAATATTTTTAAAATTCTTTTTTTTACTTTCTTTTCAGTAGCTCAAATTTGGTAAGAACGTATATATTTCAAACATTTTGTAACACCACCACTTACTTCTACTGCTGCCAGCTCTGTAGGTTACTAAAGGAAAATAAGCTTCCTAATCCTAACTGGACAACCATAAAAAACTCATAAGAAACATACTGGGAATGTTAGGTATTGAAATGTCTTTTATGTTTTTGTTAAAATTTTCACTGGATCTACCACAATTGGATATTTTTTATTCTATGACTACAAGTCTAAAAAACTCGGCCACTGTGTGTGTGTGTGTATGTGTGTTTCTGTGTACACCTACAAGGAGTTATAAGGGAGTGAACTAAAGTGATGGAGAATTCCTCTCTTTCAGTCCTACAGATCCATAGATAAATCTTTCCAGAAGACAGCCATGCTGACAACTGAACTCCTACCAATAATTTCTCTGGAGCACTATTTGACTAAAGTCATAGAGGATAGACTTTGTATTATTCATTAATTAAAAAGTCCCCTGCATTAATGCATCAGAGAACAGAGAACATGCTTCCTTTCATCCCTGGACCTTCATCCTGCTTGACCAACCTGATCTCCTTCTATGACCAGGTGACCCACCTAGTGGATGAGGGAAAGGCTGTGGATGTGGTCTACCTGGACTTTGGTAAAGCCTTTGACACCATTTCCCACAGCATTCTCCTAGAGAAGCTGGCTGCTCACGGCTTAGACAGGTGAACTCTGCACTGGGTAAAAAACTGGCTGGACGGCCAAGCCCAGAGAGTTGTGGTGAATGGAGTTCAATCCAGTTGGTGGCCGGTCACAAGCGGTGTTCCCCAGGGCTCAGTTATGGGGCCGGTCTTGTTCAATATCTTTATCAATGATCTGGATGAGGGGATCGAGTGCTCCCTCAGTCAGTTTGCAGACGACACCAAGTTGGGCGGGAGTGCTGATCTGCTCGAGGGTAGGAAGGCTCTGCAGAGGGACCCGGACAGGCTGGATCGATGGGCCGAGGCCAACTGTATGAGATTCAACAAGGCCAAGTGCCAGGTCCTGCACTTGGGTCACAACAACCCCATGCAGCGCTACAGGCTTGGGGAAGAGGGGCTGAAAGCTGCCCAGTGGAAAAGGACCTGGGGGTG
>NW_008824538.1:230322-238055 GCF_000699105.1 Pygoscelis adeliae | reverse complement strand
GAAAGAATGGTTAAACATTGGAACAGGCTGCCCAGGGAAGTGGTTGAGTCACTATCCCTGGAGGTATTTAAAAGACGTGTAGACAAGGTATTTAGGGACGTGGTTTAGTGGGCATGGTGGTGTTGGGTTGGCGGTTGGACTCGATGATCTTAGAGGTCTTTTCCAACTTTAATGATTCTATGATTCTATGATTTCTGCAAACACTGAAAGAAGTGGCTAAACCTGCTTGGAAAAATTGCTTCATGTGACTGAGACAAAGGTGTACAGTGTGGGGTGGCAGGGGGAGGTGCAGCCGCTCATCAGGTCCTTCCTGACTCTCCAGCCACAGGCAGATTATGTGAGGGAGGGCAAGGCTCCCACATCAGACAGAGCTTGCTCTCAGTTAACCCCAAAGGCTGACTTTCTCTTGTGGTTTCACCCCGGTGGGCATCTCAGCCCCCCCCAGATCAGTCCCCCACAATGGATGGGGGAGAGAATCAGGAGGGTAAAAGTGCGAAAACTGGTGGGTTGAGATAAAGACAGTTTAACAGGTAAAGCAAAAGCTGTGTGCACAAGCAAAGCAAAATCAGGAGTTCATTCACTGCTTCCATGGGCAGGCAGATGTTCAGCCATTCCCAGGACAGTAGGGCTCCATCACACATGATGGTTATAGAATCACAAAATCACAGAATGGTTGAGGTTGGCAGGTACCTCCAGATGTCATCTGGTCCAACCCCCCTGCTCAAGCAAGGCCACCTAAATCCAGTTGTCTAGGACCATGTCTAGACAGTTTTTTAATATCCCTAAGGAGGGAGACTCCACAATCTCCCTGGACAACATGTGCCAGTGCTCAGTCATCCACTCAGGTGATTTTCAGGGTTCTTTACTTCGGAAGACAGACACAATAGCTCTGAATGTCCCCTCTTTCTCCTCCTTCCCCAGATTTTATTGCTGAGCATGATGTCTTACTGTCTGGGATATCCCTTGTGTCCATTGGGGGCAGCTGTCTCAGCTGTGCCCCCTCCCATCTCCTTGTGCATCCCCAGCCTGCTCGCTGGCAGGGCAGGGTGAGGAGCAGAAAAGGCCTTGATGTGCAAGCACTGCTCAGCAGTAACTAAAACATCCCTGTGTTATCAACACTGTTTTCAGCATAGATCCCAAACATAGCACCATGCAAGCTACTATGAAGAAAATCAACTCTATCCCAGCCAAAACAGTACACTTTCCAAGAAGGAAATTCTGCATTATGAGAAGGTTGATTTAATAAACCAATTACAAAACAATTTAATAACCTTGTCTTTGTTATGGCCTAATAGCAAAGCCTTCTCTGGAACAAAGAGAAGGCAATACACTTCAAAACATCTCCCACCTCAAGACGGATATCCCAGAGCCCCCACAGGAATCACACTGGGCTTGTGGATCCTCTACTCATCTGCAGACGAGGGTTTTGTTTGAACAGGTACTGTCATCTGCTTTTGGACAATCTCATTCTTAATCTGTTTTCTTGTGCTGTGTTGATAGGATTTAAGATCTAATAAACTTTCATCTTGAACTTTTCTATGACAACAAGACCCGGATCTTCCCTTGCCTGCATGCCTGAGCGGCTTTCCATGCAATATATTTTCAGTGGCCTTCCAGAAATGCATGTACTTCACTGGGACAAGTAAAAACTTCCATTTCACCTGGACTGTCTGCTTGAAGAGGTAGGTTTAGGGAACATAGAATTCATGACTGAACTTCAGTTTTGCTGGGCATCTTGTCTGAGGAGTAAGCCAAATAGCTGTCTTCATTAGGAGAGGCAGAAAGCCCTGCTCCCCTGGTGCCTGCCCCAGCCTCTCCTGGCACAGACCTGCATGGCAGCTGGCAGCACCGCCTGGGTGCTCTGGCTCTTCTGTGCCTGGGAGTCGATGCAGCAGCTGGCAGGTCACGGCTCTCCTGAGCACCGGCGGCCCGGTGGCAGCCCTGTCTCCTCCCTGTCGGGCTTCCCTGCCAGGTTCCCTCCTTGGTCCCCTGCAGCCCGCACCTCCCGCCCAGGTGTGCTGTCTGGGACACCATTAGTGCTTCCCAGGATAAGGAGTTTGAGATACAAGCACCTGCTCCCACCAGCCGACCGGGCTGGCCCCCAGCTGGCCTCATTCACCCAGAGCCCAGGACCCACAGGGAGGGGTCCATGGCAACCCACAGCACCCACAGCCCTGGGGACACCATCACCAATGTACAGCTCCCCACATGCCTCCCCCTGCCGCTGCAGGGCAGCTTTAGCCTCTGTTCCTGGCCATGGGGACAGGCACTGGCAAAAGTGATGGACCCGGGCTGTGGCTCATCATCCTCCTGGGTGGTGCAGGGGCCCATGCTCCTCTCCCACCAGTTTGGCTGCATGCTGGCTGAAGGCCACCAAGCAGAGAAGTCATAACCAGTGTGTAAGACAAGGCAGAAATAAATAACGTGTTTCTTCCCTTTATTAACACTCCATCCTAATCTGTATATATCTAAGTAGCAAAAGTCGGAATTTGCCACCAGGTCTTAGCTTTGAGTTCAGGATTTTTTTTCAGGGCAGTCATTTCCAGAGTAATAAAAAAGCCTCATTGTCTTAAGAAAAACAAGTCTGAGTCTATCTTAAAACTACACACTTTTATGTATAACCATTTTGACCTGTCTCCCTGATAAAAAAAGATTTATCTGAAAATCCTAAAGGCACTAAAAACTGTTGAGTAGGGATGCTGAGTGCACTGGTCAGTGAGATAAATGAACCTAGTCAGGCTATGAATAACACCAGAAGGATGTTATTAAATTAATACTTGGGGAATGCACAAGAGAAAGCAGGCTTCTGCTTAGTTTTCTATTTTTTCCCCTTTTTCTGATTTCCCTGCCAACAGAGCCAAAGACAGATCTTTACAAATGTTTTCCTGCAATTTTCTTTTAAAAATGAATGGTGTTTTACTTAGGAGGCAATAAAATGCCATGGGATATTGTATGTGGCAGATTGGTTGGGGGTGCATGCATGCACTGTAATCAAGAAAACAAACAAAAAACCCACAAAAAAACCCACTCTATTTTTATCTGGTTTCTTCCCATGCCCTTGGACTCAGAGAAATATAGTCTATTCTGTCCTTGATGCAGTAACTTTCTGGAGGATACATTCAGCCATTGTCTGTCTGGAATTGTTTCAGCAACTTCTCTTGCTTTTACTTTCATTTTATATAATGCTTTCCAGAGTCATATTTTTATGTCTTCTCAGAAATCTAGTTCTTCTGTAATAGAAAATCTTTCACTAAACCAACTATTTGTTTCAGCCAGCTATTTTATTATCCATTCTCATCCATTTGTTCTCTTTATACAAATGGAAGCAGCAAATGAAATGAAAACTGTAAAGCTGACAAATATCAGCTATCACAGTGCAGATTAAGAGCATCACAATAGCTTATTTTTTACAATGAGTGCTGAGGCAATAAAGAGTAGATTTAAACCAACTAGTGGGAAAAGCATTCTGTATCTTCTCTTTTCTGACCTTAACTTAATTGTCAGAGAAACAACCAGAGGCCATGCCCATCCTCCTTTCACTAAAGAAAAACCACAAATGTTTTTCTGGGGTAAGCACTCTGACCACAGCCACAGTCTGTGGGGGATTCAAACACAAAGCTCCCTGTTCAGATACTGACCACTGTCATGTAACCTCCACTTACCACCCCTCCGTGTGTCCTCCTAACTATTGTCCTTGCTGTGCCATGGAGACCTCAAGGAGGGGCATTCTGCACCCTCTGGAAATTATCACCAGTGCCTTCAGTCTCCTTGTTTTTTGGATAGCCAGCTCAACACTTTTTTTTCCCTGCAATATCCACATCTTCCTTTCTTCTAATGGGTTTTGGGTTGGTTTGCCATGGCTGATGAGAACAATATGTATTTTAACTGTCTTGGCTGTGGACAGGATGCAGGAATCATCCCTCTATGAACCTGGGAAGCCAAAGACTACAGGGCTGGTGAGGAGTCAGTTGGAGAGCAGGTTGACAGCAGCTCTGCAATACAAACACATTTCTAAATCAAGGATGTTTTGCTGTAACTCAAAGCAGACAGAGAGGGGATGTGCCCTGGGTTTGTGTTCTCTGTTTTTTCCATCAATATATTTGGTTGCATCAAAAATTGTTAAAAGGAAAGCAGAATTTGACTGGCTGAGAAAAAGATAAGCCACCTTTTTTAAATCTGTTCAGGCCAGGGAACAGTGGATGAAATCCACTTTAAACTGATGTCTTAAAGCCAAGCACAGTGAAAGCCCTTATATCTCCAGCAAGATGTTGTTATACTAAAAACGTTGATTCAGAACAAAATGCTAATAGTCTCCAATTGTTTATAGTTGCTTCTGAGCATATCTTTCAAGTGAAAACAACTGTTCAAACAAACCTTGAGGAGAAACAAAGTGAACAGCTGAATGAATAATTAAGGAAACCACACTGAGTGTTACAGGTCTTCTGGATGGAGTCATTTGTTCTTGGAGCCCGTGAACCTATGCTTCCAATGTGACTTCCTCTATATTCCTGCAACTAAAGCTGATATTAAATGTGTTTATGTATGTGTGCATGTGTTAGTACATTTTCCTCCCAGCTTCTTTTAATTACTGTGTTTATATGACAGCTTTCATGCTAGGATACAAAAAAGGAATGTTCCTCAGTTATATTCATGACCATGGGGCACTGGATGTGACAGAGTAATGCGAAGAGTAAAAATATTTTTTCCCTCTTTTGAACAGAAAAATATTTCTGTCTCATTACTAGATGATTATTAGCTTTTCAGCAAGAAAGATATGACCATGTGAAGACTCCTCTTTTCCTCCTTACTTTGCTGTCAACGTTTCCAAACAGCCTGATCTGAGTGAATGATGCTCTTTCCTTTGCAAGTACTACAAGAGTACTGAATTGTGATTTATTATTCTATCTTCAGGGGCTCAGGAGACAGAAACACACATTCCTATGTTACAAGAGATCACACGCTAATTAACAGCATTATACATTTATGAACCAATTATCATATTTAAAAGACGTGTAGATGTAGTGCTTAGGGACATGGTTTAGTGGTGGACTTGGCAGTGTTAGGTTAACGGTTGGACTCGATGACCTTAAAGGTCTTTTCCAGCCTAAATGATTCTATGATTCTATATTTACACAGGACAAGTGCATCCTACATTTAATTATAATTTAAGGTCTCACTTTAATAAGCCTATGATTGAAGCAAAGCTCAGTGCACACTATTAGCATTTTGCAACTGAAAGTCAAGGCATTTGGCCAAGTGTGCTTTGTAGCTTCCTTTTCTAGCACGATGCATAATATTAGCAGGGTTAAGTCCTAACCCGATTAGCAAAGGGGCTGACTTGCTCTGGTTCAGTAAGTACTTCTCATTTCCCCTGGGACATCCTCCCCCAGCCTGCTTTGCACAGACAGTGCTGCCTCTCACTGCTGAAAACTCTCCATCAGGCAGGGTTAGGAACAGGCGACAGAGTCAACTGTGCCCTTCGCAGGCCTTGGTACACAGAAAATAAATGCCAGGCACCCAGGTACCATAAAATTGCCAATTTCAAAATATTGAGTGTTTATTAAAAGTGCAGTCTCTCTTTCTCTCTTACCTAACAGCTATACATAAGTAGGAGGAAAAGAAAAGTAATTATTAACCTCAACTTTCTTTAAATGTGAAGCTGATGCATATATGGGACACTGTTCTCTTCAGATTGATGAATAAAAATGCTGAGTGGGCAGATGTTATTTGCATGGTATTTCCACCTCTCAAGACTTGCAGGGATCTCTTAAAGCAGAAGCATATATGTCATGTATTATCGCAAAGGCCTGTGTGGAACAAAAGTTGCTATAAACTAAGGGTGGAGATTGCTCTGCTTTGGCCCATTATAATGTGTGCCCCTGTATTCCCTCAATATCATTCTTCATGGAAGTATCTTTGTTTAGCTAAATCAAATAATTCCATTCAGATCTAATTAGAAATTCACAGAAAAAAACTTTTCTGAACGTGGGCTGGTCAGAATAATAAGTAGAGACAGATATTCTCCGGGTAGCTCTTGATAAATGAATGCTGAAATGCACATCTGACCATCTGGAACAAGAAATTGCTAGCTATGTTTTAGTGAAGCCTGTCATATCTGAAAGCACTCTCTTGGTCCATATTTTTGTCATAGTGTTAATATTAAGGATTTACAAAATCACATGAAGAATTGCATAACCGTAGCAGGAAGGTCCTTTGCTGCCATAAATCAGCATGCATCTATTCACACCAGAGGTGAGTCTTTGTCTTTATAATGTCTTTTGTGTGGAAGGAAAATAAGTTGCCTCTCAGTGCATGTAGCAACCCAGATGTATAACTCCCCCCTTACTGGCCAAAGCTGTGAGGATGAGCACTAACTAGCAAGTCTCCCACCTCGGGACCCAGGCAGCTCAGCACTTCCACTCGCACAGGTGGCAGGTGATCACTGCCTCCATGTCTCAGCCATCTTTGCATTCTTTATGTGTGTTGTACCAAAACACATTGCTTAATGGTTTGAGCCTCTGTTTCCAGTCCGTTTCATCAACATACCAATCCAAAATATTTTTTCTTCCCACATAAGCGGTGTTCTGCCTGTGTAATTTCCACAGCCACCTTTGCTACCGATCTACAAAGAGTATAGATGAAAAAATGTTTTTAAAAGTCTTTAAAACAGTCATAAATGAGTCATTCAAACTGATAGTGTCACGGGGAAGCCTGACACACACATCTGTCTGGAAAATTCTTGGGTACCTGAAGACAAAAAATCATAATATTTGGCTCTGAAATTAATAATATGTGCTGCTTCTGCTACTCCTTCTACTGAAATATATTCTGTTATATTTTTGGCAATTCCTGGATAAGGAATGGAGCAACACTTTAATTTTCTCTGAGGCAGACTATATATTTTAAAAACTCTGCAAACATGAGTTTTCCAAAGTACAGTCATTGTTCCTGTAGGCATTAATGTTGCAAACCAAGTAATAAGGCTTAAAGCACTAATAAAAAAAAAATCAGAATTGCAAGTTGGTAACAAACAACCCGAAGCCCAAATAGCTTTTAGCACTAAAAATAAATCCAGGCTTGTCGGGGATCTCCATGGAGCTTTGTACCTCCCAGACCGTAAATATTCTTCCATTTCAGCTTTCAAATTAGTTGCTGTTTAGGCTACTTCAACATCTGTGGAAGAACCTTCCCTGGTAGAGGAAGCTAATGGGTTTCCAGAGCTTCTGGTTCGTGAGGTCTAGTGATACCTGCAGAGCAAGCTCTGCTTCCAAAAGCCAGCCCAGTAGGTTTTCCAGATTTATTACTCTAAAGTGTTTTTAATTGAATCCAGTGAAAAAATATAAGTAGAAAAGCAAGACATGAAAAATACAGAAAGACAGGGGAAACTACAGCAAACCAACTGTTAGCTAGGTGGGAGGAAGATGGTATAAGAAAAGAGCTACTAAGGTTTAATTCAGTGTTGCCAGAAATGAGTGACCACCACCGCCACTATCTGCAAAGAAATTACAGCAGCCAGAGCTGTTTTTTGCACAGTGTGGGTGATGCCTCAACGTGCGGTGCTGCAGCCATGGGTTCTCCTGCAGCAGTAGGTGCCAGTGGCACTGGGATGTGCCTCTCTCCGCACGTCCCTGACACCTGCCTGCAGCCGCTTGGTGCAGAGAGGGGTCTGCCGGGGCTTGTTGGCCACCGAGCAGGGGGAGGATGCCACAGGACTATGCCTGGCTGCCGCCCTA
>NW_008824538.1:215074-230284 GCF_000699105.1 Pygoscelis adeliae | reverse complement strand
CGAGGGCTCTGCGGGCGGCGGCAGCCGGCTCTGGGCAAGTGGTGGCAGGGGCAGGTCAGCCTGTACCAGCAACTCCTGCCTGGCTGGGCGCAGGGAGCTGTACCGTCCTGACAGTGCACTGCTCAACACAACGTGGGTGGTCCAGACCTAGCGAGTCTTTCACTAATGGCAGGTTTGCGGGTTAGCAGGGCTCCAGGACTGCTCACTTCTGTTCCATCTGGCTAATGAAACGACATTTGCCACATCACCCAAGGTCAGGCCCTGCTAGCTAGCACCAAGCCCTTGCTCCTTTCAACAGTCCTTCTGAGAGTGTGCCATATCTGGTGTCCTATAACACCTGTCATTAAGCTCTTTCTTTTGGCAAAAGGAGAAAGTTGAAGGGATGTTAGGGTTGTGGGTCTAAGTTTTCTAACAGGGAGCTTTGGTCCAGAGCCCCGGGAAAGGTTACCAAGTTGAGCCAGAAGTTTTCGAGGGAAGGAAAATGACACAAAGTCTTCAAACTGCCCTATACTAAGGGAAAAATCCTGCATGGCTGCACAGCTGAGTCCTGCCTATAACATAACTCTGAGGGCACCAAGGTCCTGGCCTCTCTGCCTGCCTGCCTGCTGTCAGGCAGAGCTATAGGCTGAGCTGTAGACCTGATCATCTGTACTTAAAAAGCACTTTTGCTGGAATTTCCCAAAGTATAAAACTTCTGCTTGTAGTTGTATTTTAATTTCCTAAGGGATATCAGCTGTTCTCTGGTAAGATTGTTTTGCTCTGTGACTAAACCCCAAGAAAGGTCAGTTGTGCTGGTGGTTTTTCAGGTAGGAATAGGATAGTCTGGCCCCTTCCCGTTGACACCTCTTTGCTGAATTCCACCCTATTGCCCTAAAAATCATCCCACGACATAATGATGAGTAAAAATACTATATAGTTTCGTTAAAATAATATCTAAAAAATTATTCTCTGCCTCTTGCTTTGTTAGTATCTTTTGAACTGCATTTTAACAGTTTCTCAAAGTATACCAAATGACCTGCAAGAACATCACTTGTCACAAGCTGTGCAGCACTGTTCGCAACTCGGGGCAAGAGCAGGCTGGTGTTACTGTAATGTTTACTGACAAGCCAAAATGCATCCTGGAGAAAAACACTATTATTTCCTTCACAAACAAAAGCAGGGATCCCTAAAGCTATAGGCACTCTCTGAAATGCCTGTTTAAAGTAAACTGTAAACAGGATTACTTTCCACTAGTTTTGGGTAGCAGAACGTTTAAAGGCATGTGGTCTAAATACCTGACATCTTTATCTGGGACTTGGGGACAGGCCACATTTAAGGAAGGTATTAATGCCCAGCTCCCTACCACTGTGCTAGACTATCACATGTGCCTATGGTGCAGGATGTGGTCAGAGCCCTCTGAGCACCCTGTCTGAGTGTTCTGCTCCCAGACAGCCCAGAAAGGTGCCTGGAAAGCCCTGTCCTTCCCAGGACCTGCCCTCAAGAACCAGACCTCTCTTCTGAAATGCCCCAAACGACTGACCAGTATTCCGGCTGGGACCAAGCCTGAGCCCATGGGGTGGTCAGGATGAGGCTTGGTCTCACAGGCTTGCCTGGCACCCATGCAGATGAGGTCTGATGCTGCATGCAGCACCTGGTCCCACCAGAGCCTCTGCTGGACACGGTGACATCCCGGCATACCTGAACCTCACTCTCCATCAGCACCATTCAGCGTTGTTGGCTTCTGCCCAGGAAGGGACCTTCAGATATGCTTTGTGGGGATGCAGATGAGGTCACTGAGGAGCTCATTTGACATGTTCATACATCATATGGCATTTTGAATCTCCTGTCCTGCACAGCTCAGCACGCGGCAAGGAAAGCATCTCTCTCCAGAGCAACGGTTCAGAAGCTGGGACAAGACCAGTTGTGATTGAGTGATTAACATTGTTGTTTTCCAGTTCGGTTTAGTATGAGAAAAGTTCTTCTGGTTTCTGGTTTCATTCCAGCTGGGGCCAATGCAATGAAACTGAAACAAATTAGAAACTAGGCACATTTAAAGTGGAAAGGAATTAATTCATGAGACTGATAAAACATAATTATAGCAAACATTTAAGGAAAATACTCAAATCCATTTTATTTTCCTTCTGTATATGAAAGTCAAGGAATTTGAAATATCAGTTTGAATTCATTTTGAGTCAATTCACATGCAGGAAATGTACTTTGGCTTTGCTCAGGTGGAGGAAGTTAATGAATCTAAACCCATAGCTATAAAGTATGAGGTCCACAGTTAACACAATAATCTCAGACCAGTAACCCTTATTATCCGTACTGCTTACTTCATCCTTTTCAATTAGGTATAGATAAATAAATTAAAAATAAATGATACTATTTATGAGTTAAAACATTAAATGAAGGAAACCAATAATTATCACCAACTGTTTAAAGCTAATATCTCTTGCAGTATTTGCATATTTCAATTGCTTTGTTGACAGGATACTCAGGGCTCCCTCTTCACTGGTCCTGTGTGGTATCAGTGCTGTACCCACAAGACATCATGTCCTTTTTTCCTATAGTCTTTTTACTGTTCACAGTACTTAATTCCACCATCTAGTTGGGTACAACTTTCCTAGCAGTGGCTCCAGATTTATTCTGAGTCTTGGAGGTAGGATTACTTAGCTCTCTGAAAAAAAGCTATAGATTTTATTCCCTTCTGGTATGTTGCCTGTTACAAAAAACATTTTCTTCCATTTCTCACTGTTTCTACTCAGCTTTGGTCAATACTTCCCTTTGGTTAACTACAGAACTTTATCACAATATTTGATTTCTCATTTCACTTTGCCAAAGAATCATATGGTTTAAAAAAGTTAAAAATGTGTTCATTTGTGATTATGTTCTCCTCAGCTCTCTGTCCCAGCTATCTAAAAATTTTCAGTAGGCTTTCTGAAGAAGCATTTTTTGGTTAGCAATATTTTTGTTCATCTACTCATCTTTTGTTTTATTGACTGTGCTGATAACTTTAGCTGCTGTCGTCTTCTGCAATATCACCACACAAGATTTGGACATTTTTGTGCAACTCCATTATTAGTCTACTTTTCCTGTCCCCCCTTTTTATTTGATCTGGATGGCTTGCAGCAGCAACCCCTATAGTTCTTTTAAGCCCTAGCATATAACATATTTGCTTATACTCACAGTCAGAAGTGTCCTTCCTGGCTACTGCCATCCGCTGCTCTCTCTTGAATAAAGAAGCCACTAGAGTTGGGGCAGAACTGATTGTACAATAAATAATAATAATAATAATAATAATAATAATAAAATCTTCAGTTTGTGTCAGGGAAACATAAACACAGAAGAGTATCACTTTCTCAAAGAATAATGGTATGTTACTAGGGATCTTGGTAGGAGCCTGTCTCTCTCCAGTATCCAGGCAGGGTCATCCAAAAGAGTTTATTTCCAAGAAATCTACCAGAGTTGCTTTTTTGCTGTCTTTTGGGGAAAAAATCCACATCCAAACACACACAACCATGCACAAACACACCCATGTTCACTGCCCTCACCACAGACACTTAAAGCAGTGAGTCCATGAAGTGACTCCTGCTTTCAGGAGCCCCCATGTCTCTGGCATATAGAGGGATGATTTGAGGGGTTCTTCCATGGGTACGCGTGACATCTTCAGAGGGGAACCCCAGGGACAGAGCTCTGAGAAAAGTGAAGCAGAGAATTGCACAAACAAAGCAGATTACCTGCCAGGAAGGAAATCCCTCCTCAGCAGATATTTCAAATATATAAAATAGAAAGACCTTCCTCACAAATTGCTAAATAAAGAAATGGGAAATATGTTGCTTTTGAACATAAGTGCATTCACATGGATAATCAGATTGAAGAGATATCAGGCTAGACACTTACTTTATGGTATCTTTATTGCTTTCCTGCCATAGATATAAAGATTTTCACTGCTCTTTTCAGCAGAGGAAATGTGAGCTGGATGCTCTCAGTAATCCAATTGCTTGCTCATATTATCACATTGTAAAGAAAACAATAATGTTGTAAAAGGAGGAGAAAAAAGAAAATAATCCAGACCAGCTTCCCCCTCTCTCCTACTACTCAAAGTGTAAATGTCATGCTTTTTATGTGTGCAAACAAATGAAGGAGTGAGTCTTGCATATCTTTTAGAAGATAAATTCACATATGCATTGTTAACGGCACACTTGTCTCACTAGAAGTGTGTTACGTGATCTGAAGCAGGCACTGAAGTAATTCCCATGTGATATCAGAGCCTGGTACCCACTGAATATTTGGCATTACACAGCTTTGAGAAGAAATAGGGGATTCAGTTGTCTGAGGCAGAGTCCCTTCTTGGCTTTGAGCTAGTACAGTTGGAAGCAGTACCGAGCTTCAGTCTGAAGCAGCCCTGCTCTGGCTTGCACCCTGCTACAGGATCCCTGCATGTATGAGCTGTTGGGGACCAGAGACTGGAATAAAACTGAGTGAAAGACAACAGACAGCGCCGTTGTCTTTCATATCCAATGAATTGCATGGAGAAATGGGAACCCACAAACCAATAAGTAATTCCAAAACTCTAATTTACTAGAAACAGTTTTCATTCTTGTAAAGAAGTAAATTGCTGTGCACTGTCAAACCACTTTGGTACCACATATGTGCCTTACTTTGCATAATTTCTGCACTTGTCTGAGATGAGGAACTTCCCTTTCTTTCTCATACATCCTTGCAGTGTTCAGGGAGTAGGTGGTCTTTGCTACAATAAATATTAACAGCAGTAGCATCTATTGTAATCAGGAGGACATCTCAATTTCTCTTCTCTAGTAAGCGCTGTGGAAGATGACAGTCATGCATTTATGTGTGATTTCCTAAGTTTTAGCTAAAATTTAAAAGACTGTTTTAAGAAACACAAAGAAACCTGTGGATTTATCTCACTCATTCTGTTCTCTATTTTCTAGTGCATGAAGTAGAAAACCTGGAACTGGAGCTGGGCCTTTGCTGCCGTATTAGTGGTTAATACACCTAGCCAGTATAATTGTTTTTTCAGGATACCATCTTTGAAGCTTATTACCCTAGCCAGGATGGTCAGGATCTAGGAAAGCAGAGAAATAATATCATCTGCTTTGTTTGAAGGCAAAATGCACGAAGATAAAATATTTTTCCACTTCACTATCTGGTTTCCTTGGATCCATGTAACTTTAGTCTCAGTCAAGAGGCACCACTAACATACACGTAATACAAGTAAACTGAAAAATAGGAAGATACAGTACTTACTTATTCAAATAGAAGAAGAGCAAGAATGATAGTAAATCATTATTTTCTTACAGCAACAACAGTCTTTTAAAAGAGAATATAGACATAAAAGATATTCTACTTAACATTGTTTTGTAAAATGCTAAAATTCAAGCAATGTTGTATTACTGTCAGGATATTCAAGTTAAGTTTTAAAACCTTCATACACCAGTTTTCCACTCAGAGCAGATATCTTCTGATGCTAACATGCTTGAGTTGCACCCTTGGGGAAACCTAGACTCAGAGAAATGTGCTTACTGATCCTTCCTGGTGCCGTCAGACTGAAGATATGAAAGGGGAAAAAAGCAGCTGAGAAATGAATGCATTTCTTTTCATCCTATGAAATAAAAACCAAATTACTTTTTGCTGATAAATGTGCAAAATATTTATTTATAACAGAAATGTCTGTTGTGATTGTTTATCAGCAGCAGAAAAGCTCTTATGCCATAGCATCTGGAGCTACAACTAAGATGCATCAAGGCTTTGTCTTTTCATCTGCCAGCTCCCAAGTTCTTGCCAATCATGCTTCTGTTCCCCCTACACTGACCCAGGGGCCACCAGCTGTAAAAAACAGCTGTGGGCAAAGTTATTAAGGCAGTCTCTCCAGCAGTTTGTGTTGGAGCTGTTCTCTGTACATACAGCACATTTCCACAGGGAAGGAGACTCATCCTGTGGCCCCATTATTAGGCAGCTCACCTGGGAATTTAAACCATGACTCCTGCCAGTTGTAATGCTCTGGGCCCTGGGTTTGCAGCTACTCTGATGTAAGTCTTTCTCTGATGTTAAAACATAAAATACAACAAAATTCACAGTCTCATTACAAGTCCTAAACTTATGAAAGAACAAATAAGACATTTCAAAACAAGGACATTTTTCATAAAATGGAGATACTAGCCTTCAGGTAGTTCTACAAATAAGGATGTCATAACATTTACTTCTCAGAAGACAATTTCAAAATATGGCATTTCAGGCTATGTAATGTTGGTAGAAGGGGGTTGCCAAGTGAGCAGAGCAGGAAGGAGGAGAAGACGTGGGAAGGTGAAGGGATGCAGCAGAATGAGAAGGCATCATGACAACGCCTGCTCGGGAGGCATAGCGGGATGGAGCTGCAGTCTGCTCTGCTGCTGGCTCAGCATGTAGAAGCCTGGCATCCAGGCTGGTGTGATTCACTGTTGCTGCATGTCAGTGGGACCAGCTCGCAACAGCCGCACCACTGCAGCAACCCCAGTGCTTCCTCCTTTCCTGGGCACAGGAAGGGGACTGGCGACACTGCTGGACTGGTCCCTGGAGCCTCTGAGGCTCACCAAACCACTCCTGGCTGTGGGCGTGGGCCAGGGGTGATGCCCCATGCCTGGTCTGCACACAGCCACCCAGCTGCAAACAGTCAGGGAGTTTAATAGTCTGGATACGATTTTTCCTGCCAGTTGGCCTCAGTGCCTGAAGAGCCCAGTGTGTTTAATGTACAGCTATAGATGTAGCTCAAAAGTACACTGGTGACATTATTGGAGACATGCAGCTGGGGAGAGTTGCAAAGGCATAACAATTATTCAAAACAGACAAATGATTTCAAATCTACCTGAAGAAACTCAGTAAAGGCAAGTCAGGTTCACAGACCAAAGAGAAAGAAAGTGAATAACTGCAAGACAGCCCCTTGCTTGTACAGCTGTGCAGAGAAATGTCCAGGGCTCTCAAAGTGCCTGCAAGCCCACTTTGCTCTGCTGTTGCAAGAAGGAGGAACCTCACCCCTGTTCCCTGCCATGCCCTCCTGGCATGTGAGATCTCAGCTGGAGAAGAAGGTGTCAGCCAACTGGAAAGCATAGAGCAGATAGCAATGAGATAGGAAATGGAGGAAATATAACAAGCAGGAAAGATAGAATGACTTTGCTTTCAAAAAGACAAGCTTAAAGAACTGAGGAGACAGTGTATATGTCTACACTGCTAAATAACAGACAGACAGGAACAGAGTTCTGCCACGGACCCTGAAGAGCAGCGCTACTTAGTTGTTATCTCACTTCCTGGAGCACCTGTTCCAGTGTTTGACCACGCTTACAGTAAAAAGTTTTTTTCTCTGTTTAAATGGAATTTTCTGCATTTCAATTTGTGCCCACTGCCTCTTGTCCTGGCACTGGGCACCACTGAGAAGAACCTGGCTGCATCTTCTTTATGCCCTCACATCAAGTATTTATACACATGCATAAGAGCCCCCTGAACCTATGCAGGCTGAACAGTCCCAGCTCTCTCAAGCTTTCCTCAGAGGAAAGATGCTCCAGTCCCTGGAGCAGGGACTTACGGGAGCAAACTCCCTTTGCGAGACTTGCTCCAGTAAGTCCCTGTCTCTCTTGTACTGGGGAGCCCAGCACTGGACCCAGCACTCCAGATGTGTGTCACCAGTGCTGAGCAGAGGGGCAGGATCCCTTCCATCCACCTGCTCACAACACTTCGCCTGATGCAGCCTAGGGTACTTGTGGCCTTCTTTGCCACAACGGCACATTGCTGGTCATGGTCAGCTTGTCCACCAGGACCCACAAATCTTTTTCTGCAAGTTGGTGAAGCAGAGATGAGTGCAGTTGGCCTGTCAAGGGAGACTTCACACCACCACTGTGGCCTGAAATTATGAAAGCATAGTTTCCGTGGCACAATTTGGTACTGACAGCCTTGATTCCTCAGTTCAGTGCTCTCACTTAAAAGCTCCTGGCACAGATGTGCTCATCCCACCCGGCACAGGGGGCTACCTGCATTTCTTGCCTTGTGCGCTGGGCAGATAATGAGTTCTGTCAAGTCCCTGCACTCCTGCATGGAAGTCATTGAACTGCTTAGGACTCTTTGTCTGAGGCAGCTTTCTTAGTTTAATAGAATGAGAGGTGATCTGGGCCATACTTAAGAGAAATAGCCACAATGAAAAACTGCAGAAGCCTGAGGTATGTTAATGCAAACTCCTCTTCTTAAAACCAGATTTTGAGTTGGGAGATCAGAAGTCTGGCAGAGAACATCTATTTGGATGCATTTATTCCCTTATGTGGTAAGAGGAAGAGAGAGATGGAGACTGCTGAGGGTTTCCTGCAACATGGATGCTGACGCAGCTCCGAGCTCCCGGCTCTGCCAGCCAGCTGCTGCTCCAGGGAAAGCTGGGGGTTGATGGCAACCCACAAGCAGGGCCAGTGATCTCAGCAGGCAGAGGCTGACTTGACAGAGGAGGTGAGTGACCAAACCTGCCCTTCTCCCACAGGGCAGGAGGGTGAGTGCCAGTGCCTGGGCTGCTGGTGGCCAGCAGAGCTGACAGCAGCTCCAGGAGGAGGCAGGGGAAGCAGCCTCGACCAAGCGCGACAGAGCTGGGGTGTGTGGCATCTACCAACCTTGCCTCAACCATGCGCGTCAGTCTGCCCTTTGCTGGCCTGACTTAATCAGGGGAGAAATCCCAGGGGGTAGGCTGGGGTGTGGACGCAGAGCACAGGGCTGCCCCGCAGGGACACCTTTACCCTGGGGAAGAGCCAGTGCACACGGGCAATATCTCAGTGGTGCATTGGACCCCATTCCTGCAGGAGTGAACTAGCAGGGCTCATGTGCCCACAGCTTCCCTGGGGTTGTTGCTCACTATGTGCCTAAGCCAAGGGGCCAGCATCTGTGAGTGGGCTCCATCCCCTGGCATCACTCCTCCTGGCTTCTGCTTCTCCTCTATGCCAAGATGGGCACAGGATCCAACTCCATGGCCAGGCAAAGCTTTGGTTGGCTGGGGAGGCTTCAGGGCCAGAGCAGCCACACAGTGCTCTCAAAAGTCCCCCTAGAAAACTCTGAGGTTTCCACATAGTCCGGCAGAGACATGCTTTGGCTTAAAAATGTCATGTTTTGGAGCAATGCGGGGGGGGGAGGAAGGGAGGGGGAAACGAGGTTATTCTTCTTTCTTTCTTTGCCTGCAGGAATTTCCATCAAGCATTCAAGCTAAAATACTGTAATGCTCCTGCGTTGGAGAGATACGAAGAGTAGGGTAAAAAGTGCAGAGCTGTATCATCTTCTGCCTTCCAAACAGAGACGCAAATGAAATATTAAGGATTGTAATGCAGTGAAAAGCGAGCATGAAGTGTCCAAGTAAGCAAACTCATTTAGTTTCCTTAAAACCTACATTTGGTAAGAAGCTAGGAAAACACATTAGCTGGAGCCACAGGGACAAACCCAATTCAGAAAAAACAGTCCAACAAATCTGTCTGAAATGGGTTGCTTTGATAGGAGAGAAATCTGAACCTGGGGAGGGACTTTTGTCTTGATTTTCTAATTCATACAGTGCACAGACTGATTTTCCTCCATATACAAAATGTCAAGAACAAAACAGAGGGCATTTTTGGGTTGACCTTTTTGAAACCTCATGTCTGTATTTACTCTTTTTTTTATAAAACAGGCAGGAGGTTTAGGCATTACCACAATCCAAAACATTTAATTTACATATAACAGGAATAGCCTGTGTAAGTTTGCAAAAAAAGGAATCTTTTAAAATGTTTTGATCTGTCCTTTAGCATTTCAATAACTCTACTACAAAAGTCTACAGGGAAGTTCAAGGCAATAATATCACAAGCTGTATCTCCACAGGAGCTTATTATTTTATTCTTCCAGATTCCTTAGGAGTTTTTCATGGCTGTTAGCTTCAGCTTAGATCCTTCAGGTGTTTCCCTTCTCCCCCTATCTCTAAGACCACTGAACATATTGTTTGAAACACCAGCTTAAACTCCTTCCCTACAATAGCTCTGACCTACTGGTTTCATTCCCTTCAATTTGCTTCTCCCATATTTTCTAGCAACCACTTCCAAACTAAAGCCACACCTTTTCTGGTCCATTTTGCTCTTTCCTCTTTAGCCCTTTGTACACTGCTAGCTCAGGCATGCAGTTTCCAGTGTCTCACCCTTGCTGTGTGATCACTCTGCTTGGCCCTCCTTTAGTCACAATTGCAAAATGGGAGCAGCTCTCAGACCACACAGTCTTGCCTTCTCCTCCCTAGTGCTGTGACAGAGAGAGAATGGAGAGTGCAAGGGAAAGCAGAGTGACCACTTCATTGTCCTCCACTGGGACTAGGGGCAAAAAGGCCCTTCCCACAGGGAAAAATGAACAATCTCACACAGGAACACTCTTGTGGCAGTACATAATGGGGATGAGTATTTCCTCAATATCATTCCACATGGAAGCCTCTTTGGTCAGCCATCTGCACGGCTGCATCACAACCTGATGGCTGAGGAAGCTGGAATTTGGACTATGGGGCTTTAATTAGAATATTTAAGGGGGGGGAGGGGGGAGAAAGAATAAAGCTTTGTTACTCTGAAGCACAATATTAATCATAGAAGAAGCCAAGACAAAGCTGATGATTTCCATTTTGCTAGTGCTGAGTCTATAACCCATGTACAAATAACAGAGCAAGTATTCCTTGTGACACTGTCCTTTTATGCCTCATCAGTTCCTGGACAAGGCACCAGGTATATTTTTACATTCACATGCCAGTCTGAGTGTTTTTGTATAGGGAAACATTTCAGACAATAGATCTTCTTTCTGAGATTTCCTGTGTTTCCCTTCCCTACTACAGTTTGATGAAACTAATACTCCCAGCAGCTGTCAGTCCCATCTACAGGGGTTGTAGTGGTGACAGGTACCACTCGTTGTGCCAATCATTCTATGTTGTACTGTAATTAATTACTTTTAAAGCAAATGCACAATGAATTGCATCAAAGGAAATGAAGAAATGGTCTTTAAATAATTTTTTGAGACTACTCTAGTTTACACAAAAGTCAAATTAAGATGTCGTTACAGTTTATACCTAAAAGGGAATTCTCAGTATGCTTTCACATTTTCATTATTTGTTGTTATCTGAAGCTTGAAAAACCCCTGAAATTTCCTCCTTAATGGTCTTGGTCTTTTCCATTTGACAAATATTGATTTTTCCCTTCTTTTCTACAACGAAGAAAGCAAATTCACATTACTGGTACTAGAGAAATTCAGGCTAGAGGCCAAACTTCCTGCATAGTTTTGATCACTCTGAAATCGTCCACGAAGTCCCCTAACCAGTGAAACAAAACATTTCCCATGTAAGGAGCTTGCCCCTGGGAGACTTTCAACCTTTTGGCTTTCCTGTGGTTGTTCCTTTCACCTTAGTGCACAGAAGGGCACCTCCATGGTGCATCAGCTGTGAGAACTGCTGCCGGGGGTCAGCTCCTCCTGCAGCCTGCCTGCCAGAGCACCCGCTGCCCAGGGGAGGGCAGGACTCCCCACACGGCAATTGCAGAAGGTCCTGCCTGCAGGGTGCGAGGTTGGCAGCACCTCTGTGCATCCCCTGTGTCTGCATGGAGGGTCAGAGGAGGCGTCATCTTAGCCCCTAGTGGGACCAGCTCTTGAGTGCTGTTGCTGTTCGGGGTGCCTGTCCTGTTCTTGTGAGCCTCCCGTGACTCCCAGACAAGCCCCCCAGCTACAGACTGTGCCCACACCCCCTCAGAACAGTGCCAGAGTGGGTGCCCTTCAGAAACTCTGAATGCTGTAGGTGTCTCAAGACACTAATTAGGTCCCAGCTCAAGACTTGGTGCATAAAGACCTTTATACGTTGCAATTTGTTTTGCTTGGTTTTTAATCTTCACTGGACTAGGTCTGGAAGTTCTTATTATCCCTATAAATGTCTGATCTCCTGTAGCTGGTGCAAAGGTTTTGGACTTATTAATAACTCTCAGCCATGAGTCTCACAAGTTAATAGTGTGAAAAAGTATTTCACTTGGTATGTTTTCTAAAACTTGCTCCCGCCTTTGTTCAGTGACTGACCTTCTGTTTTCTGTTGCATGATAAAAGGTGTACAGAAACCTACAATTTGATTTCACAACACTACTCACTACTTATTTCTATCAGGTCTCCCAGTTAATCATCTCATCTAAAAATAAATTCAAGCCATCTCAGCCCTGCAGACCCTGTAGAATTCTCTCCAAGCATTTAGTCATTTCCAGAAATCATCTGTGAATCCAGCTATTTCATCTATGTGCTTTTTGAGATACAGTGACCTGAATTGAATACATTATTTCAGGTGAACATGTAACACTGATTTATATGACCGCTTTCCAATATTTCCAGTGTTTTTATATCCTGTTTCCTCTGCATTCTAATGATGCTTGCTCTTTAGAAAGCGGCTATATGTTGAGTCTTTGAGGTTTCCCAGTGATGCAAAGATCTTTTTTTCTGGGTTATTACAGTTAATTTAGAAACCTAGCCAGGAGTATAAATTGGTCAGAATAATTCCTCTGTGCACATTGATTTGCATTTGTCAAAATTGAATTTTTCTTGTCATCTTGCTACCTGTTCACTTCACCACCTTTTTGTACCCTTTGAAGATCATCACAAGCACCTCTGATCTTGATTGACCTAAATAATTTTTGTGCAGTTTGCATTTCTTGCCTCTCCTCTATTAATCTTCTCATGCGAAATATGTGTGTATGTAAATTAAGCACCTGCATCCTTTTGGGGAATTTAGATACATCACTCCCTGGACTTTCTGCAATGGCATTAGTTTCCCTGTTTATTTCTGGAACAAGCTTTTCCTGATGTAGAATAACATCATATCTGCCTTCATGGCTCCATCGGACCAGTCTTTCATAATTGACCTGTAATCAACTAGTGCATTTTCCTCAGTTGTTTCTGGTTAATAAGCTTTTGTCATACAACTGAAATTCTTATTATTAGCCCATCAGAGTAAAAAATCTCTTTGTGATGTCCATACATCTCTGGGTCAGCAGCTTAACAAAAATTAGCATAGTTACATGTCTGACCTCTGGCTGGGGTGAATTCAGTCATTCACTAGCTATAATGTAAAATATAGACCATTAAATAATCCTCATTGGACTTCATGTAATGTGTTGCTCTCTTTGCATTTAAGGCCATACAAATATGTGCTTTTTGCCTTCTAGGGACAGCAGGTATTTGACAATGAATTTTCAATACCATTTTTGCTGTCTAATCATAAAGCATTTTACTTGTCCCAGCCTGAAAGCACTTACTCCAATATAGTCAGATGTCCTCTGACACTATCCTTTCCCCAGCAAAACGTTGTTGAAAACAGTTCTGCAGACAGTTATGCTGTTATAAATTTCTTTGGAGTCCATTGATGAAGCTTTATGGTGGGTGTTTGGTTGAATAAGAATTCAGCTCACACATGTTTAGGAATGCACAAAGTTCCAAAAATTTCCACAGAAATTTCCTGAATTTCCTGAACTCCCTCTGTGAACCTGACGTGTGCCCAGGGAGCTGTACCCGTGTGTCGAGGCTCTGCAGCTTTAGGTGCTCACCTGGGTCAGGTCGGAGTCGGGAGGAAGTCGCCATTCTCAAGCCCTGCGAAAGGGTCTGGCATGGAGAAGCCTTCCTCCTCCTCCACCTCCTCCTCTTCCTCATGAAGGCTAAGGAAAACTGCTTTCAAAGAGAAGCAGAAGGAGACAATCCTGAAGCCTGTTTACTACAAATGCCGATGAAATCAAAATGAGAAACATGCTAGGCAGTGGGATCAAGAGAGAATTAGGGACTAGATCTGACTGGCAGAGAGGATTTAAAATCCACTTTGTCTCATATATTGAGGGAGATTCTGATTTTGCTTTTTATGGCCTTATTTTTCAAATCTGGAGAAACTCCAAAATTACCCAAGAAGCTCCTCAACTTATTTCTATCCATATCCAGACACTCTTTTCCGAGACAGGCATTATAAACTGCATCTGAACAAGGCTCAGGAGTGCCCTGCCACCCCAGCCTCCCACTGCACATCACTGGGCTATGACCTGCTCATAGGCTTAGCTCTAAACATGCACACAGCACCCAGGGCTGCAGGTGCTCCAGGTGCTCAGCACCAGCCAGCCCCACTGGGTTTGGGAGGTGGTGTGGCCACAGCACAGGGATCATCATCAGGTGGGTCAGAGCAGCATGGGCACTGGGTTGCGCCCAGCATCCCACCTGCGCACGGCTGCGCTGGAGTGCTCAAAACACACCAGGACCTGTCTGCTGAGCAGAAACGTGAGTGCTGGGGTAAGACACTGCAATGACTGTGTTTGCTGTTATGGATGTATTATGGAGTATTGTTAGTGGGACTAAAAATAAGAATTACTAATAGGCACAGGTGCGTACAAATACTCTTCCATGTGCACAATTTAATTACTGGTGACTCCCAGGGGTTCAGAGTGAGGAGCTGAGCAAGACGATGTTATGCTGCATAAAGCAGCAGAGCACGCGTACCATTTCAGCCCTTAAAGATGAGAACATCTACAAACCAAGTGGTAGGACTGGGACAGACCCAACCACTGCTTCATCTGCAAAACAGTCCATTTGTTCTTTATGTGAACTGTTTTAACAGATCATAAAAATTATTTTTTTTACTCATAATTTTCTTTTGGCTTTTTCCTGTAGCTAATTCTTTTTTAGGTGCTATTCAAATTGCAAATGTCTTTACTGAAAGAGTGGTTAAACATTGGAACAGGCTGCCCAGGGAAGTGGTTGAGTCACCATCCCTGGAAGTATTTAAAAGACGTGTAGATGAAGTGCTTAGGGACATGGTTTAGTGGGCATGGTGGTGTTGGGTTGACGGTTGGACTCGATGATCTTAGAGGTCTTTTCCAACCTTAATGATTCTATGATTCCATGGATCCTGCAATTGAATTTGTGACGTATCTCTGGAGTGATGTCTTGTTACTAAAGTAATGACTGCTTTTAGTTTGTGTAATTAACCCATACCATGGGTGAAAGAGTCATGTAATTTATTGAACTTCATACATGGCATAAACTCATGTTCATGTGAATTAGGACATAACTTTTCCACTGCCTACATACTGACAATTTTCACAAGTCAGGTGTCCTGGTTTTGGCTGGGATAGAGTTAATTTTCTTCCTAGTTGCTGGTACAGTGCTGTGTTTTGGATTTAGGATGAGAGTAATGTTGATAACACACTGATGTTTTAGTTG
>NW_008824538.1:208343-211232 GCF_000699105.1 Pygoscelis adeliae | reverse complement strand
GGGAGCTTTTGCTGGGACTCAGGAAAAAAAGGAGAGTTTACCGCTTGTGGAAGAAGGGGCAGGCAACTCAAGAAAAGTACAGGGACCTCGTTAGGTCGTGCAGAGAGGCAATGAGAAAGGCAAAAGCCCAGCTAGAACGCAACCTGGCCGCTGTCGTTAAAGACAACAAAAAAAGTTTTTACAAATACATTAATGACAAGAAGAGAGCCAAGGAGAATCTCCATCCTTTATTGGATGTGGGGGGGAACATTGTCAACAAGGATGAGGAAAAGGCTGAGGTACTTAATGCCTTCTTTGCCTCAGTCTTTAACAGGCAGACCAGTTATCCTCAGGGTACTCGGCCCCCTGAGCTGGAAGACAGGGAAGGCGAGCAGGATGAACCCCCCCTAATCCAAGAGGAAGCAGTTAACGACCTGCTACGCCACCTGGATGCTCACAAGTCTATGGGGGCCGGATGGGATCCATCCGAGAGTGCTGAGGGAGCTGGTGGAGGAGCTAGCCAAGCCGCTCTCCATCATCTATCAGCAGTCCTGGTTAACAGGGGAGGTCCCGGGTGACTGGAGGCTGAACGTCTTCAGCCAGCCCAATGGCTAGTGCAAATGTCTGGGTCCAGAAGCTGGACGTATCAGAAAGCCTTTTCCTTCTAGGAAATGATTGGAAAATTCAATAGAGTCTTACTTTTATATACATATATATTTATAAATTAATACATAATTTCTGTATCCAGACATAATTTGCTAACTACACTTTCCACACTAACGTAGCCAGACTTCATTCTTGATGCTTGTAAGATATGATACAATGATAAGTAATTGCTTTATGACAACAAAGGACGGGGGAGCCTGACTTGTTTGGTCTCCAGGCATGTCTTTGGCTCATGGTTTGGCATGTGGGCTCCGTTCTGCCTTCCTGTTAACAGCTACTTCTTACGCAAGAGCTGAACCAGGCCAAAGAAATTAGAAAGGAGACCACCCATGGGAGAAAAAATGTGTAATGGCCGTGGATGTACCAGGGAGGCCAACATCTATGTCATACTCCAGACTGCATGGGGGGAGAGGGCTGAAACGAATCCCTGCAGGCTGTTACAGGGCTGACACTGCCTCCTCTTCCTGATCTTCTGTGCAAGTGGGACACGCTTGGACAACACATCCCCAGCCAGTCCCACAGTCTATACTGGCAGAGGGTGGCTCTGTGTGTCTGCCTGGATTTAGGGTTCCCTGGGGCTCACCTGTCTGGAAAGTGTAAGTGCAGAAATCAAGGCTCCAGGAGTTCTGTACTGGAGAAATGTAGAAATGTGCACATCTACAGATTTTAGTTGCCTCCAAATTAAAGTGACAGCATAGATGACATATAGAGCTTAGCCATGGCTGGATGGTGGTTTATCTCTGTACATGACACTTAGAGGCTGATGTTTCTCTGCAGTTAAAGCACATGCCAGGGCAGCAGAGGCCAGCAGTGCTCAGTGGAGTCACTGCTTTTCCACATGCTTCACCTGCTGCTGAAGGCAAGACTGCACTTCTGCTGCAACATGGCAAAAGCTGCCGGGGCCTGCCCAGGCACAGGCACTCAGCAAGGTTTGGCCACCCCTGCACCTCATGTGGCTTACAGGCAAGTGCAGCACGATGAGGTGACATGGGTTAAGAGTGCACGTGCCGCTGGTCATGCTGGAAACCTCCACACCACGTTCCTGCATGGGTCAGGACACTTCATGGCAGCACTTCTGCCACTCCACTCTGCTTTCTTAGCACCAAGGATTAGGGGGTTACGGAGAGAGAAGCAATAAATAAAAACTGAGTTTCAAATAACTCCTGTAAGGAGTTGTTGTAAAAGTCATTTAAATTCACATTTTAAGGGAAAGATCAGGAGTATGAGTATTAGTGCCATCCAAATTTTTTTTTTTTTTTTGTCCTCTGGGAACTTACCTTATTCATATCTCTATTCTACTATTAAGTCATTATGCCAGCATTTCTCTGCACTCTTGGAGTTATTTTAATTGAATTAAATCATGAATTTCCATCTTTAAAAAATCTGTACCCAAAATGTGCTTTAATAAGGCCTGCCCTTAATATGATTTTTTCTTTTCCTAGGGAAGAAAGGAAAGTACATTTTCACAATGTTAGACCCCACTCTGATATCACATACCATGGCTAAGATGCAACCCCACATCCCTTTCTCAGTAGCTACCTATCCCAGTACAGTAGCCATTACATGGTTGACTGCCTCCTCCTCCCCCTGGCCATACAGGCTATAAAATAATGAAATTTCTGGAGGATAGAAACATATTGACAAACAATATATTGATAATAGTGATGTTTACCTGGAGCGCTGGCCAATTTTGCAGCACACCAACTCTCTGACCACCACGTCCCAAACCATGACAGTAGGAAGGGACCATCTGTGAGACACTGGATGGAAACCTGGAGTCATTTCTGAGCCGTTTGGACCCTAGTCCCCACCCAGAAATGATTAGTCAGTAATCACAGGCGCTTCCAGATTCAATAGCAGAGTACTTTTCTTCAAGGACTGATAGCTTCAAAAGCATGATGGCTAGCAGCAATTCCCCAACAGGTGGAACAGAAGATGGTAGATGGCAGAGGAAACAGGCCGGATCCTGCTCCTGTTAATAACCCATCCACCTCAATATCACAGTGCGTCGAATGAGGTTATCCCAAACTGCATTATCTCCTGGAATTCATATTCCTCTGATAGAAGTGATCATGCAGTCAGCTGCCTGGCTGAGCTGAATGTTATTTATCTGCACTCGATCTTTCAAAGGCCATTGACAGAAAGATAGATAGAATAACATTTATTCTCTCTGTGGTTTGTATCATTTTCATGTAATGTCATCTGATCCCCCAGCTGTCTATCACATTTCAATGAGATTTATGT
>NW_008824538.1:206140-208326 GCF_000699105.1 Pygoscelis adeliae | reverse complement strand
AAAGCTGAAAAAAATAGCAAATTTTGCAGAAGTAATTTGTGTTTGCTAGTTCCCAAACCTCACCCACACTATTATCTTTCACTCAGTAATATTGTTCCCTGACACCTGGATTATGCTGCATCGCCCATTCCATGTTATTCAGGACTGGGTTTATTGATACACTCCCAGCATCCATAAACCCAAATAAACATACTCACCTTACCAAAACACTTGGTTTCACTCAAATGGCAGCTGCTCCTTAATCAGTCCCAGGTTAAGTGGGATGATAATGTGGTTGAAATTCATTAATAAAGCATGTGAAAGAGGATGGCTTAGCAGCACAGAAAGGGATCCATCTTCTCCAGTGTCTGTGAAGTTGACAGAGGGTTTCCAGGAAAGCACACTGGGCTGAGGCAGATCCTGCAGGTAAGTGCTTCCTGGATGTGGGAGCAGTCATCGTCTTGCTCTTTGTGCTCCTTCCAAGCATACCAGCCCTCAGGCTGCTTTACCCCTGTGCTGGAGGCTGGGCTCTGGTTCCTCTGCCACCATGGAAAAGCAGTTCTGCAGCTTTGACGACAGGTCCCCCAGGACAGCACCCCGGGGGCCCCGGCAAGCCTACGGCAAGGCTCCAGCTGTGGACACAGGGCAAGTTCACATCAAAAACAGCCCCTCCATGCACAAAATCAGTGGAGTGGATGCGCTCATAGTGGCTCTTTTGGGCCCAAGACTGTTTAGGCCCAGCTGCTGTTGCCGTTAACCCTGTTATGGGAGAGCTGGGGTGGGCTGTTCACAGACCAATTTTTGCCTCTGTGCAGGCTCAGAAGAGTCAGAACCGCTCCCAACCTGGGAAAGCAGTCCTGCTGATGGCAAAAATTATTCCCCATGAAACAGGGATACCCTCGGCCTCTGAATAGGATGCACCACCAGAGCACTGAGCACAGGGGATCTCCCTGTCTATGTTTCCAGCTTTAAGCCAAATGGTTTTTTCTTATCCTATAACACGTTCAGCAGTGGTGGCTAGGGAGTCATCTCTGTGCATGCTGAACTCTTGAAGTATTTCTCCATTTCAGATATGGTACCTGACTGTCTCATGGCACTGTCTCAAAGTCCAGAATTTCTATCTCATTACAATTTTCAAAATAAGGCACTGCAGACAAGCAAGCATCATATGCTTATCCTCAGCTGAAAATGTAGGAAGGTAAAAACTTTTTACTGCCATTTGTGACATGAAAGGAAGGATTATCAGAAGATATTAAATAGCACTGCCTTAAAAAAAAAGGTTCACCTCTTCAGATTATTTTTTTGAAAATATGCCATATTCAGCTAATTTACAGTATCTAAAAATAGCCTTCCTAGCAGCCAAAAGGCCAGGAAGTGGTAGGGTACATGCCTGCAGTAGAAATGGGGTAAACCTCCAAAGTCAGACAGGTTCTTTTTCCTAGCATGTTCCTAACAATCTCCAGGGGTGCTGAGGATGTCTTCCTGCACTAATGCAGTAACCTGACAGTCTCACAGGCACCAAAGCTAGCCAGCAGCAGTTTGTGGTTGCAGGCTGAGATGGCTGACGTGTTGCTCTGACCCTTGTTTACTAATGTAAGCCTACTCTGTTTTAAGCAAAAGCCATGAGCCAAAACATTTTGCCTGACGAACCCTACTAGAAATAAAGTTTTGACATTCCAATGGTGGGGTCAGGCCAATAGTCTGATATTGGCAATATACTTAAATTTCCTGCCTGACGGTAGGTTTTCTTTGAGGCTCCGGGCAAATCAGCTAGCAGAGTGTCCCACCTACAAACAAAGGCAGCAGGTCCTGCCTCCCAGCATATGTCAGTCACCAAGACTACTACTGTACATGGCCTGGGTAGGGACGTCTCACACAGTTTCTCTGGTCAGCATCCCTTGCCACAGACAGACAGTACGTGTACTGTTGTTTGATCACAGTGCAAACTACAGAGCACAGGTATCAAGACTGTCTGAGTTTTTTAAGGTGCTCAGCTTTTGGTAAATCAAAGCTCAAAGGGGACAGCAAGCATTTCCTGAAAACAAAGTCCCTTGCAGCTTTCTCAAGTGGCTATTTGGAAATAGACTCCCAAAAGAAGGGGTCACAATGTTTGTGGACATTAAAGCAAACAGGGAGGAGATCTTTCAGGTGGAAAAGGCAGACTTTTAAAGAGAGCTTGAATGAAAATCATTTGACACCTAGGATGC
>NW_008824538.1:194253-206104 GCF_000699105.1 Pygoscelis adeliae | reverse complement strand
GGAATGCCCCCACACTGCTGAGGTAGGCTCAGTGCATCAGATGGTCAGATCTGACATATACCTATGGTATGCTGCAAACAGTACATGCTTCCTCCATGTTCTTCAAATATTCTTTATACAAGATCAGAGTATTATGATACCTGATTTTTTTTTTCTATATTCTGCAGGTTGAGGGTGGCCTGTTAAAGCTGGATACTTGGTTAGATTGTTGTTGCAGAGGAAGTATGTTTGTGTTTGTCAGTGTGTGTGTGCACGCCTCTGTGTATATACATGCATCTATACATGTGCACACAGATAGTGCTACTAATGTATTCCTCCCGTTGCTGTGAATCATTGAAATTCTTACCTAATTTCTCATGCTCATGAGTAAATAAAGGTGTTTCCCAAATCTGAGTGTGGTGATATTTATGTGAAGGTTTAGGTTGACTTGAGAGGCCAGAGTCAATGATCGCATGGTCTGTATATAGGTGGACACATCTTGACATACAAAGTCTGATGGGATACTGGAGGCAAACAAGGAAGATATAAAGGGTAGATGCTGAATTTGAAATGTTCCAACTGTCATTTATGGAAAAAGTGATCAGTAACTCCCAAACTTTAACTGCGAGCAATTAGTCTTATGCAGTTGTGTTGTTCCTGTGCTCTGTGAAGTGGGTGTTACCACTTATATGTTAAAAATATCTACTTCAATGTTACTTAACTCAGCTGTTTTCTTTATTTCAGTCCCATCCTGCTTTTTCAATGAAATAATGTAATTGTCTACTTTTTCTTGGGAAGAGGAAGAGAACAATGAGAGATATAACAAGTAAAGGCTCTAGAAGCTTTCTATACACATCCAGATTCATAAAATGTTAGCCAAAACACAAATACTGGTACAAGAGCTTCATAACTCTGACTAGCTAGTTGGTTTGCTAACTGATTTTTCTTCAGGGTAAAAAAGAAAAATCATCATAGCATTTACTGGTAACAAAGTAACTGATTAAAAAATATTTTCCAAATTAAAGTTGATATTTAATTAGCTTAGCTCTGGTGAGCCTACACTTCCTGAAAAAGAAATCCCTCAAAAGGCTGGATAAAGCCTCTTTATTAATGCTTTTCTGTCATTACATAATATATATATTTGCAACCATTGTATATTACTTGAGTAGCAATTGTATTATGTTAAAATGACACTCTTGTGGTTTAACCTGGTAGGCAGCTAAACACCACACAGCTGTTCGCTCACTCCCCACCCTGTGGGATGGGAGAGAGAATTTAAAAAAAAAGGTAAAACTCATGGGTTAATATCAAAACAGTTTAATAGGACAGAAAAGAAAGGTAAAATAATAATAATAATAATGATAAAAGAATATACAAAACAAGTGATGCACAATGTAATTGCTCACCACCTGCTGGCCGATGCCCAGCCAGTTCCAGAGCAGCATACCTCTGGCCAGCTTTTCCCCTAGTTTATATGCTAAGCATGACAAGATACGGTATGGAATATCCCTTTGGTCAGTCGGGGTCAGCTGTCCCGGCTCCGTCCCCTCCCAGCTTCTTGTGCACCCCAAGCCTACTTGCTGGTGGGGTGGTATGAGGAGCAGAAAAGGCCTTGACTCTGTGTAAGCACTGCTCAGCAGTAACTAAAACATCAGTGTGTTATCAACATTATTCTCATCCTAAATCCAAAACACAGTACTGTACCAGCTACTAGAAAGAAGATTAACTCTATCCCAGACAAATCCAGGACAGACACTTATTGAGAGGGCAGTAAAACTATCATGTACAAGTGTTCCAGCTGTTCCAATAAGTCAAATAATATAATTAGCTTTTAAAAAGATGTCCAGCCTTTTCCATATTTTATTAAAACAGGAAGACACAGTGCCAACCATGAAGGCTATAACTTGTGTGAATCCTTTGGAGTAAATTATCAAGCAGAGATCCAAAGTACAGAACAGAAAAAGAGCAGAGGGTGGAGCTGTTTGCCTGTAGTGCAAAGCCTTCAGGTTTGCTAGCAGGAAGAGTGCCAGGACAGCAGAAGAGTTACCAGGGAGAGCTGCCAGATACCCACAGTATTTGCTCTAACAGGGAGTTGTGTTGAGGATGTTGCACCGGCAGTGTCCTTAGGAAGGTGCTGCAGCTCAGAAATTATCTGGGCAGAGTAACAGGGAAGGCACTGGCTGTTATTTGAAGTATGATCAGTAACTGTTTCAGACATTTTGTAGTGATTTCAGTAAAAACCATAGGCAATAAATAAAATCGGGGAGGGGGGGGGGAATTTATTGTTCTGTTTCAAACACCTCTGAGGATTAGCACCTTTGACACTTTGAGGTGCTTTGTGAATTCTAGCTCATTTCCACACACACCTTCTGCAAGTCCTTCTGATCAGCTGGAAGTGACAGACACACACATACTGCCATTTTTCATGAAGGAGCCAATATAACTGTTTCAATTAATCTAGTAACACATTTACTTTTCTCAAGTAACAAGTGATAGGATGAGAGGAAACTGCCTCAAGTTGCGCCACGGGAGTTTTAGGATGGATTTTAGGAAGAACTCCTTCACTAAAAGGGTTGTCAAGCATCGGAACAGGCTGCCCAGGGAAGTGGCTGAGTCATCATCCCTGGAGGTATTTAAAAGACATGTGGATGTGGTGCTTAGGGACACGGTTTAGTGGTGGACTTGGCAGTATTGGGTTAACGGTTCGACTCAACGATCTTAAGGGTCTTTTCCAACCTAAATGATTCTATGATTCTATGATTTTGTTACCATAAGTAGGCAGATGAAAAACTCTCTAAGACTCAATTTGGAGATTTAGAAAGCAAGCATTCTTTATTGCGATGCCGGGCGCACTGGGCTGCTCAACTATAGGAGTTATGTACAGTCAGAATATACATATTCATTAGATTTCTGAGAAATTATTAGCATATTCATGTTATTTCTTGGAACTCATTAACATATGTAAAAGTCTTTAACACATGCGCTCTTATGTTCATTGGTGGTCTCTCAGGGTCCTCTGGTGGTCGTCGATAGTCGTCCTCACTGTGTCTGCCAATTCAACTCAGTCTTTTCACCTAGTTGCACTAGCTGATTTCAGCATAACTTCCTTATCTATTCCACCCCTGTAGACAGAACTTCAAGGATTCCTTTTATCTATGGAATGTCCAGTCTGCAGAACATTTAGCTACTTTGCTTCGACAAAGGAAACCATATGTCTCCTTAGTATTTTGGTATCAATTTCACTCTTAAAAATACGCTGTTTTATAGCTGTGAGCCTGTGGTCTGCAGGGCTAAGCAATACTGGTAGGTAACAGATTAGGCTAGTTAGAAACCCCTGATTTTGCTTGGCAGGGATGAATGGAAGCTGAATGAGGCTTTATGGAGTACAGGGGAAAAAGTAATAAACATAAATATGTAACGTCCATTCCAAATGAAGCAAGGAAAAAAGGTAACAGATTAAACAGCCAGAAAACTGGTGGTATGGGAATTCTGGAAATATCAGTCCTAGAACCACAAACTTTGCCAGACTTTGCTGGAAAGTGGGAAAACATCCTACATTCACATGCTCTGTGGTGTTTGGCTCCAACAGATGCCAGAAGATAAAGTTAAGAACATTTCATGTGGATGGACAGGGAGCTTGGGTAAGCAAGGACCCACAAGTCTATACTACATGCACCCTTGAACTGTAATTAAAACACCTGTATTGAACATCACTACAGACTGGGGCTTTCTCTCCATATGCAGTAAATTGTAGGTCTGTTCACACTCAAATGCAGGAACCTTATTTTCAAGACAGGCAGGAGAATCTTGAAATACAGACGTCTGGGTCATTCCTCGCTGCTGATTCAACCTTCCCTACCTCCAACAGTAACTTTTGTCTCTTTCTCAGTTTCTCAGTTTCAGATGCAGGAAGGCAACTGAGCACCCAGGTCAGGAAGGACGCTCTGCCATCAGTTTTCTTGAGAGCCATCTTGTCCCCACTGACACAGAGGAGTTCCTTTGCCCTTGGCTCAGTTTTTAAAAGGCATCTTTGTACATTTACTCCAACATCTGACAATTTCAGACACCACAGATCCTACCAGGAGATAACTGCAGTTGTTTTAGAGTTAACTTCCTTCTTCCACATAAGTTTTAAAAAAATTGTTTCACATTGCTTTTGTGAAAAAACACAATTGCAGCATATCTAATAGTCCCCTGCAACCAAACAGTTGGGGAAAAAAAAAAAAGGTTAAAAAGATACCAAAATACGGATTTACTTGCATACCAAGAGAAGAGGGAATTTTTGTTCCTTTATAGGGGAACAATACCTCTGAGATCAGAACAAGGCTCTAAGGCTGAAATACAGAACAGTAAGGCAGTTCGGAAAAACATAAACTAGCCAGAGAGAAAAAAGTCTATGAACATGCATGAACTAACCTTCACACTTTTTGGTAACAGCCAGAAACTCTTTTGGTAACATCTCTTTGGTTATTGTCAGTTCTCCCTGCTCAATGTTCCACTGCCTCTGTACAGGTATGGATCTTACCCCAAATAAACTTCTATGGACAAAAAGGACCTCTGAAAAAAAACCTGTGGAATCTTTTAAGGTATTTCTTGCATTTTCCCACTAATAGGACTGGTTTTATTCTACAGAGTCAAGGACAGTCAGACTTTTTGCTATTGGAACAGATAAGTTTACTTTTAATTTTTCATCTGCAGTTCTTTTGCTTCTAACTATGTCAATCATCCTGAATATTAGGGATGGACATGGGAAACCACTAGCATTAGTTAAAAATGCATCCTGTGGAGGTTCTCAGCCTGTATCTATAAAGCTTTATCTCTATACATGTCCTGTCTCTAGAGAGGTAGAAGGCTGTTGGTATTATGTCATACAGTAATTACAGTAAATTTTAGTGATTTTCATCAAAAAAAGTTAAAA
Organism: Pygoscelis adeliae; assembly: GCF_000699105.1. Taxonomy (NCBI): domain Eukaryota; kingdom Metazoa; phylum Chordata; class Aves; order Sphenisciformes; family Spheniscidae; genus Pygoscelis; species Pygoscelis adeliae. Next base: position 201,207 of record NW_008824538.1, on the reverse strand, counting down.
AGTTTCTGAGCTAATAAAGAAGGAAAGGCTTATACCCTTTTTACAGTCTATATTTTCCTAATTTATTGCACAATTTGGAATCTTTAAAGTTGTTTGCCAGACCCACTGAATTCCCCTTCCACCATTAAATTTAACAGTCTTCTGAATGATTTCCATATATCAATACTGCCAAAATCTGTGGGGTAGAGAATGTTAAGGAATTAATAGCATAGGAAAGTTTGTCACTTGTGATGCTGCAAATGTTAAGCTATGCCACTGAAATTGCATTTTAAGCATTTTGAGATTAATGCCATTTGTCGTAAATGTCCTGCCTTTTAAATGTTAAGTAAAATGTGTTTTCCAGGCATGCAAAGAAAGAAGGCTGGGAATAAAGACTGTTTTACTAGGCTATTGCTAATTACATTATGCAGCGGGATTGTCTTTATCTTTCCTTTACAGTCAAAATACCTCTGACTGTACAAGATTTCTATAGATGGTTCTTAATCCAAAAACATGCACACATATATTGTACACAGAGTATATATTTTATACATATGTAAGTAAAATATATAACAGAATATTACATAAATATGTAATATATACATGTAATGTTCACTGTAGATGCATGTAAATATATATAATGAATATTTTGCTTTTTGTATATCCTTAAAAAAAAATCAGGAAACCTCCTCATTTTTCTCTCTCTCTTTCTCTCTCTATCTCAATATCTATCTCAATATCTACTTCTTCCTCCAACTTTCTCATTTTAAATTATGTATAGTATATAAAAAATTAGAGAGATGGAGATAGAAGGGGATGTGAGGAAGATTCTTGATTTTTTTTCTTAATAGGACATAAATACATTATACATTATAGCCTAGAAAGTATATGAAAACCCCACACTTACCAGACCTTTTGCTTTGTCAATACATGTCTGAAAGCATCACAAGCTACTAAAGACAAATTGGTGCTAAATCTCTGCAGTGTAACAATGAACAGAAAATAAGACCTTGCTCATTGGAGCAGAGTAAAAATGTAGTGTGAGCATAGTGATTGTGACAATTTTAAAAATTGAAGCTATAGAAATTTCATCACAGGGTTTTCTATAATTTGATTTCTGCTATTATTTTTCCAATGAGCAAATACCCAGCTTGGTTTATTCAATCACTTTACAAAAGTTTCCTATTGTAAACTTTTTCCCCTATATTTTGAGGGCTAAACTTACCTTCTGATGAAATGAGTACAGAGTTAATGTATCTTATGTAAGGACATCAGGACAATGGCTGACTAATTTTACTTGGCTGAAACAACAACCTGGTCAGCCCCAGATTAATTCCCTACATCCATTCCAGGAATCAGCTTTTATTACACAGTGTGGTAAGACACTTGTTAGTGTTGACCACTTGAGTTATTTGACAGGACAGCATTTTGACCCAGCTGGTAGGATACTTTCCTATGTTGGTGTACTGCCCACAGAGCAGTGAGCAGTCAGGATGTGCTTGAAGGTAGCGTGGTGGCAGCTTAGCTGGCTTTGTCTTCATAATCCAGTCCCTGATTTTAGAGGGACATAACCTATCCATGCAACTGAGTTCAGAAATGAATCAATGTATTTCCTTGACTGGGTCAGATGCATTCTGTTTCATGACTTTGTGCAGTTTGCTAGCGTGATAGTAGATGATAAAGTGAATTCTTTTCCATGGATGAGGCCAAACCATAACGCAGCTCCTGAGAAACTAACACTGTGCAGATGACTGAGGGTGCTGACTTGGGTGGTCATTACAGGGAGCCAGGGCTACAGCCTTAGTCTGTATCGGAAAGCGAGTTGTCTGTGTGGGTCTGATGCCCGGAATCCCCACAGGGTGGCAAAAGCAGCGAAGTGCTCATGAGGCCTTGGCTGTGCTCTCAGCTTAGAGCAGGCTGGGCTGCTGCTCAGACCAGGGCCGGTGCTGCTCCAGGAGCGGCAGGAGCATCCCTCCGTGAGACATCCTGGCACAAAGGCCTAAGCTTACACAACTCCAGCTGCCCAAGCAGCATTTCCTTGCAGCAGTGAGAAGCAAAGGCATCGCTGTCCCCTCCAAGTTGCTGGAGACGCTGCAACAGTGTTGGCATGCTCACCTTTCCAAGTGGTAATGAGGCACAAGAAGGCCCATGCCACCCCATTTCAGGCATGGTGTCTATTTTAGGATGTTTTGACTGCATAGAGTTGTCAGTATTCATTAACTAAGTACAAAGATGTCCCCAAAAGGTGGATAATATTGGGAGAATAAACATATCTGAAATATTAATAACTACCAGCTAGGAAGCAATTAAAAGTTAATTAGAAGAGAGGATCAAAACTACCCATTTTTTGATAATAATTACTGTCATACAAAGCAGTGAAAGGGATGCTTCTGCGTTGATACAATCACAGACTGTTTTTCAGAGCTTAAATATTCTAGCTGTTAATTGGAGTAAAGGCATACTGTGCAAGGACACAGAGGTTTTTAAAAAACACATTCCAGTTCTGTTTCCTAAACAAGGCAGCTGTAACACTTGCTTTAAGCAAAGTTGGCAACTCAAATTAATCATCCAAAACAAACATCAGCATTTAGGACAAATATTACCTTGCCAGCATTCAGTGTCACAGCTCCAGACTAAAAGAGGAAATGAAGTAAGGAACTATTAGCAGATTAGCTAAGAACTGAGCAATGGAAAGAGATGTGCATTGTTCTTTCTTACATGAGTTTCTTTCCTCCATTGGAGTGAAATTTGTTCCATTACAGACAATCAGTGCAAATTCCATATAAGTGGCACTGAATTTCATATGCTGCCTTACTAGTATGGGCAGAGGAGAAGAAGCTGGCAAGTGGTTAGTTCAGTAGAGACATTTCTAGTTTGGTACATGGGGGTCTAATCATTTTGCACTGTCGATGATGGCTTTGTAGATGGGTCACATGCAGTATTGCCATTTCACATACCCCCATTTGGCATCCTAACTGGCCTTAACAGGAAAACTGTTCCAGGTCAGGAACCCTCCTCTTATGACATCCTCTAATAAAACATCTGAGCTCAGGTGAAGCCCAGCTGCATCCTTGTGTCCAGCACATGAATACAGCCCAAGCTCTCATAGGTGTTGGGTCTTCTCCTCTAATCCGCTCATGCTTTTCACTCTCCCATGCACAGTGCCCTTTCACACAGCTTTTCAGGAGCAGCACAGTCACAGGACACAGTGCTCTGAGTTCACAGTGCTCAAATACAGGGCTTGCAGGGCCCAGACCCTCACCAGAGGATGCCTCAGGGTACATGAGCTCATTGGCTCTACCCGTGCTGTGTTACCTGGCCAAGAACCTGACCCTCTGCCTCCCATGTCCTCCAAGAGCCTTTGCCAGCATTGGCACACAGACATTCACAACTAATTTTTAATGAATTGCCATATAAAATCTTTCACAGCAGAAAAACTGACATTACCATGCAAACAATGTGTTTGGTTTGTGGGTTTTTTTCCCCCAGGAGGATGGAAAGTACAATCAAATATTTGTGTAATGACCTAAAACAGAATGGTATAATGATTTGCAACACAATAAACTACAGATAAAGACAAGTGAATAATGCATCAAATTATGCATCTGTTGTTTTTAAATGAGCTGTTATTCTGCTATATAGTCCCACACTGCTACGGGGAATTAGTTCTTGGTCATCTTTATCTCATGAGCTATCTTTTCATGTGAAATTAAATTTTAAATTCATTGTATAGAAAGCTAAAATTGGAAGACAAATTTAAAAAAAAGGTCTCTGGTGACTTTATACCTCTCTTCTCTGTGTGGTTGTCTGCTGACAGGCTGGATTTTCCGGACTTTGTTCCTATTTGCCATGGCTTAATAAAGATTTCTTGCATGTAGCCCTCAAAAATGTTTGCTGTGTCTAATCCTTGTGTTGTAAGACAATCACAGTTTCAGTGTATGATTAGTCACTCTAAAACATAGAGCACTGTTTTTCTTTTCCCCTTGGAAACTTTATGAAATGCATCTTGTTCCACCCATTATGAATTGTATTTTAGGATCAAAAGAATTTGGCCTTTACGCATGAAAACCGCTTTCCACGAACACCTCCTTGAAAACTTGGCTACTGATTTCTCTAGAGCTATTGAAATTCATTGAGAGTGACTGGCTTAGGGTTATTTATGTGAGTTTCTGCAAGACAAAGATACTGAGGCTTGGGACCCGAGCCCCGCCGTGCTGCATGCTTCCTGCACACAGGGCAGAAAAGGGACTCCGTGCTGCACTTCTCTCAGCTGGCAAGGAAGAGACAAGCAGGAGGAAACCCAGCCAGGAGAAAGGCAAGAAAACAGTGGGACAAACCAGGCCAATGTGATATAGGGAAGCAACAAGCAAAGGGGTTCAGAAAGGGAGTAGCCATGAAGGAAAGCTTTATTAGTATTCATTAAATAAATTGAAGCTAGTGTTCCAGCTTCAGTTCAGGAAATACCTCCAGGGCATTGGAACCACAGCAAAACCGAGGGAAACTTCCTTTGTGGCAAGGTTGAAGGATGGTGCTGGATGCTAAAACCCAGCACACAGCCCTGCTGGTTGTATGGCCTCCCACAAAGCTCTCACAGGCTCTTCACCACAGGTCATCCTAGTGCTCAGGAGGGCATCGGGCTCCTCCACATGCTGGTAGTCGGCATCCCACACCATGCTCCCTGCTCTAAGCCTTTGCAGTATTGTCGCAGAGCAAGCAGGCTGCCAACAGCATGCATGCAGATCACTCCAGGAACACAGCTGCACACAGTGGTCTGCAGGACCACCATTCCCAGGCACCCACAACTTAAATCCATCTGTCCTTCAACAACTTATAATCATTCAGTCACCCACTTAGGCTGGGTGTTGAAGAAAAAAAAAACAACCCTCTGCCTGTACACACCACTAAATACTTTTACTTTTATTGGCTTACGCATATTTGGTTTGCATAGGAAAAAACACGCCCCAGGACTTTTCACACTGGCATACACCTTGTGCATACTGAGCATGGCTTCCCCCAGCTGCGATTTCATTCACAGACAGTATCTGCACAGCAAAATGCTCATTGCAAACAGGGTAAAAAAGGTTTCCTGTGGCTTTTATCCTAACAGTCAAGACACAAGCCAGCTCTATTTGCTTTCACAGAAAGTTTCTTCCTCCAGTGCGTTGGACAAAAAAGAAAGTTTAACTATTTCCAACTTCTAACTCTTTCCTAAAAAGCAAACTGCTTAGCTGAAGTAATTGTATGAAAACATAAACAAAGAGTTACACTCCATCGAGAAGCCATTAAACATGACAGGTTAAGTCAATAATTTGCATATGGCTGATTGTTTAGTAAACAGTCTCTGGAGAGGATGGTAATTAATCTTTTACATCAAATCTGTTGATTAGTATTTCTGGGAATAATGCTAGATGTTACAAGCATGTGTGAGTCATGATATCAATTTCTTTGAAACTGGATTAAACATGGCCATGAACAAAATTTTAAATGCATTTTTTAAACTTTGGAAACATCATATGGTTTAGTAAAAGATTAATCCCTTTTTTACTTCAAAATTAAAGTCTGGTATTCTTTCTATTAGGCAGATTTTTTAAAAAATCTGAATTAAACTCAAGAGTGGGATCCACCTACAGGCTCTTGCATTTGTGAATGATTGTAACGATGAAAATGTAAAAGAAGATGTACATTTAGATGTATGTTACTGCCTATACAGGGATTAAACTTTTTTTTTTTTTTTTTTGGGGGGGGGGGTCTGTTACTGTTACCTGCATGGCTCAAAGCTAGCTGAGACTGACCCTGTGCACCAGGGTTGGTAGAGAATACCTGCACACCATGGGCACATCAGTGTCCCTGCCCTGCTCTGTCCCACACGCGTCAATGGCATCACGGCCCCAGTGGTCCTGAATCCAGAATTTCCCACAGGGATGTAAATCAGAAAAGGTAAACTTCATAACCACCCTTTAGCCCAGGCTGAGACCAAGGTTTGTCTGATGACAGGTAGGTCATTCAAGCTGCTTTTATCAGAACAGGCAACTGTGAAGACAGCCCCTTCATCTCACGGAGGAAACATCTGGACCGCTGACGTCCCACTCACCACTGCAGGGCCAGCCCACACCACTCTCACACGCAGCTGGGGACCAGCAGTGCTCCAAATACAGCAGTACAGACTCTGCTTAGCTTGAAGTAAACATTGTTCTTCTGCACTGAGGCAGCTGGTAGTGCCCAGCCAACGCATCACAGCACCAGCTCAGGTCTGTCTGTGCTGTGCAGCAGCACTGCAATCTCCTCACTACCTTTACTTATGTGATACAAGAATGTGAAAACAAAGAATTCCTCAAACAGGACATCATTAGACCTAGAATCATTTATGGTATTTGGCAAACTTAACACTTTGTCTTGTCAGAGTATTTTTCTTTTTTTGGGTCAGTTATTTTCAGTAATAAGCTGTCAAAGGAGAAAATAAGGTAGATTATCCTTCTCATTCACTCATTTCAGTCATGCAGAACCTACCTGTCTCACATGCAATATACTGTTTTTATTGTGACATTACACCTATGAGAGCTCTTCCTTGCTTTAGGATAGTGTTTCTGAATTTCTCTGAATTCCCCAGGGTTATGCCTGGTGCAGATGGAGAGCACCTCCTGTGGCACCCGCGCTGCCCGAGCCAACAGACCCCAGCCACCCTTCTGTGGCAGCAGTGCTTGGATCCATGTACTGTCCTAGTGGGGCTTTGAGGTTTTTCACATAAGAACTGAATATAAACAAACATTTCAATGTTTAATAAAGTACCAGGAGAAGGGCTTGATAGCCTTCTTTTATGACATTTGGTTAAACCAGCTACTGATTTCATAGAATCATAGAATCATAGAATAGTTTGGGTTGGAAGGGACCTCTAAAGGTCATCTAGTCCAACCCCCCTGCCGTGGGCAGGGACATCTTCAACTAGATCAGGTTGCTCAGAGCCCCATCCAGCCTGAC
>NW_008824538.1:163306-192823 GCF_000699105.1 Pygoscelis adeliae | reverse complement strand
TCTCCATCTGGACATTGAGCCCTTGACCACTACCCTCTGGATGCGACCATCTAACCAATTCCTCACCCACTGGACAGTCCACCCATCAAATCCATACCTCTGCAGTTTAGAGAGAAGGATGTTGTGGGGGACCGTGTCAAAGGCCTTACAGAGTTCCTGATAGACGACATCTGTAGCCCTTCCCGTGTCCCCTGATGTAGTCATTCCATCATAGAAGGCCACTAGGTTAGTCAGGCAGGACTTGCCCTTGGTGAAGCCATGCTGGCTGTCTCGAATCACCTCCCTGTCCTCCATGTGCCTTAGCATAGCTTTTGTGCCACCACACACTTGTTTGCCTGTGCTTGGCAGAGACAAAGCGCAAGGTAGCTCTGGGAATCCGCAGAGTGAAAGATATGACAAAAATATCAGCTATTGTAATCCAAACTCTTCAGGTATCTAGAGAAGTCTTTAAGTTACCATAGAAAGATTACTATTTATAAAGAAATAACTGCCAGCCTGGGATGATTGCTGTGATTTTCCATCACTTTCTCCAGAAAGATTTTAGACTGTGGATATTTACTACAAATTGTTGGGGAAATTATTTGTGAAAATTACAAGATTACATCAAATCTACCAAAGTAATTTGTTAATTAATAAAGTTAATTTTTAAAAAAGGCATTTGACTATTGAGTTAGTAAAGGAAAAAGGAAACATAGTGAACCAAAATCTTTACAGTAGTTCAAATACACAAAGGAGTTTCTTTCCTCCTAACAAGGTAGGACAGAAGGGTAAAAGGCTAAGGAATAAGGTGTGTAAAACCACACCATGCATCTCTGAGTCAGAATTGTGAGTGATGTGAGCAAAAAATCATATTGGAGTGAATTGCAAAATTGTGGTTCAAGGGATTTATTTTCCTACAATAAGTCTATCACATCTTTCTTAAGCAGGTGTTCACAATGTCAGCCAAGGCATATACATTTTCTATTTTCTCAGAAAATCCCCAAGGCGTCTCTTCTGTTGTCTGTAATTCAGTCAAAATGTAATCAAACAACAATACGCTCAGACTATGTAGTCCCTGCCAGCAGGGACTGTAGTCCCTGTGAACAGTCCTCAATCTCTGTGAGAACTCTTTCAACAGAAGCAGACACTGTCTTCATCATGAAGGGGCAATTAGAGCAAGGAAAAAAAGCTGTCTTCCCATATTTCTTTCAGTTAACTTCTCCCTTACCTGTGGTAAAGGTGGGTAAGTCTCAGTGGCTCAGCCTTGAGGGTGCAAAGTTTAGTATTGACTCTGCTGCTACAAAGCCATGAGGTGTCTCAGAATAATTGAGAAATATCCTCCCATTTTGGAAGGTGACAAGCTTCTTCCAGAGCACCTGACAAGTTTTGCTGCTCTGCATGCTTCAGTCCATGGACAAACCCATAGGCTTGACTCAATTCAGCTTAAGAGGGTCTTTAAAGATAAACATCATCATAAAGATAAAGAGAAATATAAAGCATGATCAGAGTTTCCTGAGTGATTAAACAGTTGACAATGGTGATATGTAAATTGTCATCTGCTGGTCTCAGATCACACACTTATGATCCCTTCAGACTTTCAGCGAGACCCCATGTGATGGGCAGCTGGAGTTAGGGGTTTTCTTGGGGCAAGCATCCATGTTGCTCTTCTACAGACTGAGACCACAGTCTGTTGACCCCTGGGAACTCACTGCACTTTGCCACATGCTGGAGCTCAGGAGGCCCAGAGATGTCTGAGCATCAGCCTCTCCTCACACTGCTCCTAGCTGGCTAAACCTGCTGTGCCAATTCCTCTGATGGGCTGTGCCTTCTTCTATTTCCATGAGGAGACATCAGCAGTACATCACTTGCCCAGTACATCACCTGCCTATAGAGCTGCTTATGATGGTATGTGGAAGTTGAAATCAAGAGAGTTTTTTTGATTGACTTTGTTAAGAGAAAGATAAAGACTCAGAAAACTGGTTAAACCACCTGGAATATATTTTACTGAAAACAAAATTACATACAGTGGCTTTAAAAAAAATCTTTACATAAATATTTCTTTCCTACATAACTAATCTTTAGGGGTTATGGAAGCAGGGGTATATAGAAAACAGTTTTCTTGTTCTTCCTTGTTTTTAGCTGAGAAGAAAATATTTCTGCATGCAGTTAGGAGAACAAGTTTCTGAGGTGTTTCTCTGATGTTACTAAAATATGAATAGTGACATTCTGGACCAGTAGAAGTCAGGGGAAATTTTGGTACTGATCTTTTCAAAACTCTAGAGTTTCCACCTGAACGAGGCTGTGGAGGCTCAGAGGTGTTGTATGGAGTGTCACTGTCTGGCTGCTGTAATATGACCATTAAAAGATGTCTCAAGGATAACAATATTGCCTTCCTAAATTCCAACCCTGTTGCATATTTGAACTTTGGTAATTAGTAAAAGGAATCAAAGTAATCTTAATTTGAAGTATTTTAATTTTCCTCATTAGATTCAATATTCATTTCTTCATCTTCTCATCTCAATTACATTTCCATTTCAAATTATTTATCTCAGTTATTTATAATCAATTTTATATTTTCCTAACAACGAGTATGATCGTGATGGGTGGCTAGAGCACTTGAAGGTCACTGCAGTAGGCAAGTGACCCTGTGATAGACAATTGTACAGTGCATGGCCTGCACAAGAGAAGTTACCTGTGGATATGCACAAATTTCTCCTGTGAACTCTCAGAACAGGTGGGTTATTTTTATTGTTGCACTTTCCTCATCTTCCAATGTTTGAAAGAGTTGTCATGAAAGAAAAGGCTCTTCTAGCTGTATCAGTTACTGAAGACAGCAATGCAGCAATAATAATGAGGACAGCATCTTCTTTAGCTCAGCAAAGCTTAATGTACAAAGTGGTGCACCTGACTTGCACAGATGGAGCTTTCATTTTTAATTCCTTTATTACTGCCCTTTTTATATCATAGAAAATGGATCCCTGAGTGCCAGCCAAAGCTGATGCTGTGTATTTCATGACGAAGGCTGGGCCAACATAAGAACCACCCTGCAACAGGACAACAGTTGTTCTAAGGCATGCAGTTGTATTTGCTGCAGCACAAGGGACTTGGGAAATCCACCTGCATATTATACTCAAAATAATAATCCACCAGACTGATTCTTCCCAGGGAAGAATTGTCTGTGAAGCAGACGAGATTGTGAGAGAGAGCAAAATTCTGGTGACTTGAAGACCAGCTGCTACAGCAGAATCTTTGTGAATTGCAGCTGATTTCTATGTCTCCTGCTACCCCTCACTTTGAGGTTTCGCTTGTGTCACTGACCATCATTTGGCCAAGAGCTGTTAGAAGTTTCATCTGCATGCTCAAAGCATTCTTTAAAGAGACCCTGGCATCTCTCCAAGCTGAGAAAATGGTATGCTAATATACTGGCAGAATTATCTCTCACTAAAGTCATGATGCCCAGTGCCTCCCCAGTGCTGTGGAGGAAGGGCCTATTTCTGCTATGGCTGAGCCTGGCACCCACCCTGCTCCCAGCGTTCCTATCCTGAGCTCAAGCCTTTGGGCAGTTCTCAGCACTGTGGCTGTCAGCAGAGATGTTTAGAAATCCTGGTAGGAAGGGGTCAGGCCATGAAGGTTAGTTAAACCCTAAAGAACCCCCTTTCTCGGGGGTTTTTGTTAGGATTCATAAGGCTGATGCGTATTTTCACAGAATGAAGGAGGTCAGGAGCAGACATGAGAAATGGCTTTTGACAGCAGATTCTAATCCCATTTATCTGAACACATATCTCTGTTATTTCTGCTGACTCCATTGGAGTTTCTGTAATGTAAAGAAGGCATCCAAGAACAGGCTCTGATCATCAGAGGATGTGCAAGCTCAAACATGTCCTAATGAATGGAGTGGCTGGGGTGGGAGGCAGGAATTGAACAGTCATGTCCACGTCTATAAACAGTGCTCCAAAGCAGACACTGACTTTAATTAAAAGAACAAAATAAAATTATGAGACAAAGTGCTTATACCAAAAAGCTGTAGGAAATGTACTTCCTGTGGTAGCAAACAATTATTGTTCAACAGCATTGTTCATAGCAACTACTACCAGAAAAAGGATATTTTGGAAGAACACCTTTAAAAAAACCCACTAAAACTAAACTTGGCTTATCTATGAAAAACAGATAAAGCATTATACTGCAACAAAATGTCAGAATGAACAATTGTTCTGAGCAATCATTAAAAAGAAAAATCTAAACTATAAAGTACAATCATCCTTCGATTGTTAAATCACAAATTAAACTGACACTTTATGAAGACATATGCATAAATAAAACCAGAAATGTTTTAATTATGTAGTTTAACAGAACCTAAGGTATTCTTTCATGTCTTAAGTTTTAACAAGAGAAATAAAAGTACAACTGATTATGAGACCACATCTCCAGAAGTTGGGTTTTAAGAAGAAAAGAATATCATGAGGTTTCTCATCACAATTACAAAAATGGCAATACTGACAGTGTTTGCTTTCAGAATTGAAATGTTAGTTTTTTTTAATGTGAGAATGACACTGTTAGAGAAAAATCTCTGTCTTCTATATTTCCAACGAGTTGATAGACTTGTTCTTTCAGCTGGAGCCATCCAGGTAGGAAAGACAAATTAGGACATTTTTTGTAAGAAAAGATGCTCTCAAAGCACTGTTATTTATAGTCCAAGCATATTACAAGCCTACTCATGTTTACATCATTACTGTTAAAAAGTAGTGGAATACCCCATGAGAATTCCAGATTGTATTATGAAAAGTAAAGGTGTAGAAATCCCCAGTAAATGTAAAATAAACTTAGGAAGAAAAAGATCTTAGAGCTGAAAAAGGTGATTGAATTTTAACTTGAAACTTTGAGTGAAATATGTAAAATATAACATATGATACTTGATAAATAATGAATGCCAAAGAATTTGAGTATTTGGTATGTCCTGAAAGAGAGTCTTTTTCACTAATACCTACATACTAAGAGCTATAGTGTAACACCGGAAAGGTGAAGGACTTCACCAGTGCTGAAAAGCTCCTATTTGCACTAGGTAAAGTGTTCAAGACAGTGATCCCATCAATCTGTCTTAACAGAAAGTTATTTTCTGTCTTAGCACCTGGTGACTGACTGTTAAACCACAAATGTGTGAACAATTTGGACTCACCTGGCATTTGAGAAATTTCTCAAAAGTAGCAAAAGCACCAAGCTACATCTCGCAGTCTCCACTGTAGCAGGGAAATCTGGAACAACAACAAAAGACAATATAAACTTTTTGGGAAATCATTATGCAAAGGAATCTCTTATGATCTTTGAAGATGATCAGTGTAAGAGCTGAATCAAAGGACTGATGAGCTACATTCAACATAAAGTGCATGAACAACGGTGTATGAAATCAGTTTCTTTTCAACTCCTTGATATAGTAACAAATTAAAGCCTCAAACCTTATCTCTTGAACTTCAATTTTCAAGGCAAAAGGATAACCCTTCTCTTATCCATGGAGTGTTTATTAGCCTCTGTCTTCAGACAGTTAAGATTTCTTGTCCTGACTGCATCACTTGATGGATCATTCCAGAAATTCAGTTCTCTCCTGAGCAGCAATCTACCACTTTTCAAGGTATCACTATTTCTAAAGGTTTTTATAAAGACACATGATAATCACTTGTGACTAGTTAAAGAGACTGAATATCCAACCCCTTCTATTTTCTTCTAACAAGATAGATTCTTCGTTTTCTTCTTAATGAGAGTGACAGAAATTTGAAGGGTTGAGTGACAGTGAGCACAAGCAGTGAGTGAAAGTTTTGTCTAAGAGGTAAAGGTGACTGGCAAGGCCCACTGTTCGTGAGCACCCTTTTTGCAGGCTCAGAGCTGGAGTGATGCCAGAAAAACACCTCATGAGATGTTTATGCCATGTTTCTGTTCTCTGGCTCTTAAAGACAGGTTCCCTGCATGCACACCCTTTCTTCCAAACTAGCATTGTATCTGAACAATAATCAGAAAAAAAAATGTTTGGCACTAAGCAGCTTATCTCCATCATCTTATTCTATGCCTCTCCAGATTCCTAGGCAGTACCTAAATCTGCAATGAAAAAATCCCACCAAATATCCTCCCACTCATTCATTTTTTAAAGAAATTTGGAACAGCTTTGTTTTCTTGAAAATCCATCATTAACAACTACAATGCAGTTAGCAGCTTTATATCATTAAAATAAACCAGAAATTGAATTAATGTCACATATAGTTTAATTCAGTCTTCCATGGCAATCTGTTATTCAGATTGATTAGGAGCAGGAAAATGTGAACTGTCATTAACAACTAGTAGGCTGGTTAATTGAAGCTTCAAAGCAGGGTTCTATAACACAGTTTATACTACTGTAGTTTCATCTGAAAATTCCCAGAAAAAAAGGAAAATTTCAGAAAAAGCTGTAAGTCCCTAAACTTGGAATTTCAGAGTAATAGTTTAGGTAGGGTTTTAACAAGAGAAATACCATTTCCTGTGTATTGGTTGTGTGTGCACAGGTTCACAAGCCATCCGCATTAAGATACTTGAAGAAGCAGGGAGCTTTACTAACATCCACACCAAGATTAAGTGCTGACCAGATTCCTCAACATGTGACCATACTTCCATTTTTCTGGTAGAAAAGAAATCTTGAAGAGACTGGCACAAAGGGATGATGGCATTACTTTCTCCACTTGCTATACCTGAGATAGTATTTGCAGTACTCTGCACTCTTCCTGGTGATTTCCCAGAATGTTCTCTTTACTTTGTCAACTGTTTTCACTGAAAACAAATAAACACACTAACAAACACATGAACCAAAGAAAAAACAACAAGAAAAAAAAAACAACAAGAAAAAAAACCCCACAACCTTAGCATTAAATTGTAAAAAGTTAGAAAAATATAAGCATTTTATAGTGCAGTTCTTTGTGTTATGGACAGGCTAACGCAGTGGGATAGAATAGCTGCAAACTCCTATCAGTTCAACTCTTCTGTGCTGCAACTCAGGGCTTTTAGGAAGGTTGAAACCACAATTTCAAAATGGTTCTTTCTGTGGTGGTTATTACCAAACTCAAAACTAACTGTTAGAAAATGGCTTATCTGATTATTTCTGCAACTAATGACTAGAGCCAGGCAAAAAGTACAGATCACTTCCTAGTGGACTCCGCACTTTAGCAGAAGCTTTGCACTTCTAATGAGGATGCTTCTTCTGAAGCAGCTGTTAACCATAGTCATACACAAGCAAGCAATATTTTGCCACAGATGGAGCACAGGCATGATCCTCAGGAGCACCATGAAGATAAAGACAGTGCTCTTCATTTAGATTGGATGTGCTCTGCACTGAGTTCCTGCAAAGAAAAGCTCGATGTGAAGCCTTTAAAGAACCTGTATGTCAGGGCCTTAAGGATATCAATAGACCTTACTTGCCCTGATGAGCCTCAGCTGGGACTCCATGCACACTCTTTGCCCATGGCACAAGAGCCCAATTTCAGCTCAGACACAGGAACCCAGACCCTCCTTGAGCTCTGCTGTGTGCGTATCTGAATTCAGTCCTGTCTCTGGCCCTGCCTCCTGGATGGACTCTGGAACCACAGCATAGCCTCTTTTCCGGTCCTGCCTTTAGTCTGGTTTCCTTTTGTTCCTTGGCTGGGCTCCTTAGGTGGACCCTGGACCTGGTTTGCTGCTTGCCATGTCTGGGGCTTTTTATCGACCCTGCCACCAGCACCCAGCTCTGCCCAATGTGTTTGAACTGTGTGTGACTGCATCTGGGATGGTGAGGAACTGCCTGCACCAGGGTCACCTGTGGGTCCTACCCTTAAATTGGGCAGCCCTGCTCATGTTTCTCCTGGCAGAGTGTTTCTGACAGCAGCTTGTGCTGGTTTTGGCTAGAATACAGTTAATTTTCTTCACAGTAGCTAGTATGTTGAGGGGGCTATGTTTTGGATTTGTGCTGAAAACAGTGTTGATAATGCAGAGATGTTTTCATTACTGCTGAGCACTGCTTTCACAGAGTCAAGGCCTTTTCTGCTTCTCACACCACCCCACCAGAAGCTATGTGTAGGTCCCACTTCAGATATCTCTATCACCTTTCTGCATCAGATCTTCGGCCCTTGCTGTGCTGAGCAGGGCTACACTGACAGCATCTTCAACACATCCTGAGCTGTAGCCCTTCAGCTGCTACTCCTCAACACTGGGACACCCCACTGGATCTGGTGGCTTTGGACACTATTGGCCGGGAGCCAGATGAAACAGTGGTCACGATGGAGCCTGTTGATGCCCAGAACATCAAGAGCACAAGAGAAAAGTGAATCTGGTTCTGGCAGCATCACCCCTAAAACAAGGAGCAGAGCCAGTCCCAAACCAAGGGGAAAAGAGTGCACTCTCTACACTGATGGCCCTCAGCTCCTTCCATGCTTGTGACTTCTGCTGAGTTTCACAGTGGAGGGAAGAGCTGGACATCTGCTATCTCTAAGACCGGTACAGGCTAGACAGAGCCTGACCCAGCTGGCTATTGCCAAAAGAAAAGTATGGCTGTTTGATGATTAACTGAGCTGGAAGCATTCTGCTTATAAATGAGATTTAGGAGCAAGGGCAAAGGCCAAAGTTGTAGAAATTAAAACAAAACAAAACCATCCAAAACCCCACTACAAAATAGCAATGAAAATTTATAGAGGTAAGTAGCTCTATCTGTGAAATACAGGCCACTTCTTCAGCTGACAAGTAGGTCATTCTGGCACATCAAAGATGCTTGAGAAATCCTCTGTATAAAGGGCTTTCCTACTAAAAAAGGTGAAACTGCAAACTAAATTAACCCCCATTACAAAAAATCTTGTAATAAAGGAATATATGTTTTTCTTTCTTGTCACTTGCAGTTGGAAAATTATATAGCGCAACTGAAGACTCTACATATGACAGTGATTCAGTGAGAGGCATAACTGGACAACACTGATGATCAGTGCTAAATTCTTATAGTCATTTTAATTTCTGTCACATCAGTAGAAGAATCCACATGCAGTTGCTCTACCACAGTAATTATTTTGTACTACTTTTCTTATGACAAAGAATTATGAGGTAAGTATTACTGAATGTAGTGAGGACTGGAAAAAAGATATGTTCAAAGCACTTCCACTGTTATTCTCTGGCCATCATAGAGCTTCAGACAAGCCTGTTCTCCAGGCTCTGCTTTCTTACTTGCACTCACACTTGTTTATATTTTCTTCCCCGGTGTTTTCCTCAATTAGGCTTTTGAGCTGTTTAAAACTCTTTGGAGGTGTGAAATAAAGGCCTATCAAATTCTTACTGCTGGTAGCTGAATGCCACCCAAAACAGCAAATGGGTTTTGACAGGCTCCAAGCAGCATGTCTTTGCATTACATGTGATTTCATTTTGACACCCAAGTTTCTTTAGACAGTATTCACCTTTTCAGCCTATAGTAAAGGATACACTTCCCAGCTGTAGAAAGCTACCTTTGTCTGGAGAGTCATGTATCTAACGCTTTAAAACACTTCGGTGAAAAATGTGTGCTCTTAAAAACTCTGTAATATCAATAACCCAGCAATGAAAAGGCACCTTTGTCAGAAAAACAATCCTATTTAGCAATCAGTTCCAATCCTAGTTATTTCCAAAGAACAGGAATGTCCGTACCTGTCAAACAGGCAGTAAAATAGGAGTGCGATGTTTGAAGGGATGTCCCCTGACAAGTCAACAGCAGTGGAGACACAAAGGCCCCTGAGTCATTCAGTTCCCATCCCTGTCCCCTGCAGGCTGCGTGAGAGGCCTGGTAAATAAGTACCCAGAAAACAGATGAAGACAAAGTGGATAAGAAATCTCCTAATTAGGAAAATTGTCAAGGTTTATTCCTCAGGACTCCCAGAGCTTGCAAGCAATAAGCAGGAAGACACTGCCTGCTGCTTCCCAAGGGGTGGTCTGGCTGGCATCACAGTGGTACAAATGGCAGGGGGGGTCACATACGTGGTGTCTCCCTGTGGCAGTCCACAGTCGGACCCAGTTCTCCTGTGTCAGAGATCAAGCGGACTTCCCTCTGCTTCCCGGAGAGCCTGTGGGCTGCTCGCCTCCATACACCTGCTGGGAGGTGGCTGGGAGGGCACAACAAACTCCCTAGGGAGTTGTTGGTGTTTTGTGACAGTGGTGTTGGGACCTGCCATCCTGGGCCATGGGTTCAAGCAGCTACAGCCTACCCTAACATGTGGTGCTCTCACAGATGTGTTTGGAGGGGGGGTCATTGTTTGGGGGCAGGGGGGTAGTATTTGTTTTTTGTCGTTCTTCATGTTTGTTTTGATGCAGTTATTTAGTGCGGCTATGATTTTTTATTCCCCAGGGTTTCCAGGGAACTTATTAAGTAAATAAGTGGGTTTGTCCAATGGAAAGATACTGGATAAAGAAATATGGAAAGACATCGCATCCAAATTGACTGACCTGTCTATTATTTGTTTCTAAAATCATTCTTACAAAATACATCCGTTTGATAAATGCACACATTCTTTTTTTGGTAAAAATCTGCAGTGTCACTGGACAATACAATCCCCTGTGCAAAACAGTGCAAGCCCTGAAGTCTCATGTTCAAAACCTAAGATAAAACTCCTCTCCAAACCAGTGATACATCACTATTACTTCTGGAGTGACAGCTCTCTACTGGGCTGGTGCCCTTAGCCAGGCGACAAGGACCTCTTGCAGTGAGGGCGCTATTCTGGGGGATGCCTGTGCTGGATGAGCATCCCACAGTTGGGTGTCAGACACCCATGTTCTTTGGGTGACCACATACAAACAAACACTTCTCTGTCTTCCCTGTCAGGCTGCATGATCCAAGTAGCAAAGTACAGCTCTATCATCTGCTTTGGGATGCAGAAGAACAAGACAGACAGTAAAAATAAAATCAAACCATAGACATGGGCTGTAAATAGTTTAGACTGAAAGTTTCAGGGTGTGCCCTTATTTAATACTGTGTTTCCTGCTTCCTGCAAGCTCCAGCTGTCTTTGTGCTCCAATGAACAGCTTCTTTATGAGGCTTCAGAGTTGCATGGCAAGGTCTCTGTGCACTTTAGTCAAGAGCAACAAGAATGGGGTTTTTTATACCTATTTGACACTTCAAGTCTATTTACCTGTGTCTCTTTCCGTTTTTCCAATAACTGGTGAACACTTCTTTCACTAAGCCCTTAAGAGATCAGCTGGAGTGCACTTGCACACAGTCAATAGAGCTGTAAAGACTTTTGAGCCAGGCAATCCCTTCTAAGGATGCAATTTTGTAAATTGTTCCTGATATAATTGGTTGCTTAGATTTCCTGGCTAAGGTTTACATCTAAGTTACTCTTACTACATGGACAATGTGAAGCCTTGAAGGTACAGAAAAAACAGTAAGGAACCCATAATGCCTGAATATATCCCTTTTGACTTTCCTCTAGTTTCATTATCATGTCTTCAATGTAAGAAGAAATTATTCAAAAATTTTATCATGGATTATAATTTTCCTAATTAATAAAACTGAGGTGAAGATCTGTTTTTAACACACGGATTTTTTCTCGTTTGAGGAATCAAACAGATCATTTTAACTTATTCAAAAACAAATACTTAAAATATACAAAGAGGATGAAAAGCAGTCTGAGTCAGGTAGTGTGTCGAAACTTAGCAGGCCAAGTGCTATTTTCCATATTTTCTCTCTATATTAAGCACTCATGATTAACAAATATTAACTTGTTTGTGTAATTAGTCATTCAAGAAGCCACCCTGATTCAATATGGCTTTCCTAACTGACCTCGCTGGGACTATTTGCATGACCTGAGTTGTCTGATATCCTTTCCAGTCTGATTAATAATAAAAATAATATACCAATTTTTGTCATGGAATATTCTGATTTTTTTAATGTGGACATGAGTCAGAACACTGCCAGAAGACCCCCAGTTTAGATGTAAGGAAGTTTATATGTAATATTAGCTCAAAGTTGAGACTGTATTTCTAAAGGGGAGGACAATGTGCCTTGCCAACATTCTGCAAAGAATAACATGATAGCAAAGCCTTTGTTAACGGTATCAGATGAACTGGGTCTTTTGAAGCCTCAGTGTCAGATTTTGCTACTACTCCTCAGCAGTACCTATGTAAACGGAGATAAGATGCTTCCTTATCGGACTGCTGTTCCTGTGAGAATGAAAGATGATTTATATAGTAAAGGACCTCTGGCTCAGTAAAACAAAAAGTCATCTCTCTCAGGGACAAAGCAGGGGACTGTGACACACTGAAGGCTGGTTACATTTAAAATTTTCCAGCCACTTGAAGGTTTCTCAAAATAAGTCCAGAATTATACTTTTTGTTAGGTGTAAAGTGTATTTGATGTCAATCTTCCTTCAACTCTCAAAAGATAGAAGGAAAAATGCAAACAAATCATTGGGATAGAAAAGAGAGAGTGAAAGTTTCAGTAGCAACTGAGATTTAGACCAGAAATGGAAATGCTTGTTCTTATTCATTAAGAACATCACTGCTGTATTTGCTGAAATAACAGGATTCTCCAGGATGAAGTATATACACCAGGCAGGATTTAGGTCATATGTTGAGGATAAACTCTGGTTTGTGTTTTCTTGTCGGCTTCTGGGTTGGGTTTTTTTGGTTTGTTTCGTTCTTTTTCCTTTTGAAAATTATTGTGGTTTACTCTCGTTGTTGTGATGTCCTTGTTCCCTTTTGAATTCTGAGTCTTTACTGTTTCCTCTGCATTAATTTTGCTAAGGTGCAACTCCAGACTCCCCTAAACTCAAGTGTGCTCAAGAAATTTACTTTGAAGTCTGTGACTAGAAGGAGTCCTATGATTCTGCATTCAGTTGCTGCTGTTTCTCATCTATGCAATTTCCTGTCACTAAATTTTCCAAATTTGTACTGTGGCTGCAAGCCATGGTGGGATTTAGCAGAGATTTTATATGCAGCACTGATGTAGGCTCTTGCACTTTAGAAGACCTCTGCATGGTGAACTCAGGTTTTGCCCCTGAGCAGCAGTAATGTCAGGTCATTGTGCTGGCATGTTTGTAGAGTTATAAACCTATCACCATTCTGTTTTCAAGTCTTGTGTAAGGTTACACTTTATTTTCAAGCAAAAGGCCAATGGTTACTGTAATAATGAATACAATAAATAAATACAGAATCTAGAAGTCTGATGCTAGGCAAAAGCACAGGTAAAAAACTGAGGGAATGTATTTATCTGAGAGCCTGAAATATTTCTCTGTCTAGAGAAATATTCAGACAAGTAACTGGATTCTGAAATTCAAAGTGAGCACTGTAGGATGTGAGCAGCTACATTTTAGTATGGATTGAAGAAAAAAATCTGTATTCAGGAGAGTTGGCCTCTGCATATCCTATGTGCTGGATGCTGCCTGAGCTCTCATTCCTTTCACCACTGCATGAACTGACCTCATGACGTACCAGGCAAGAGGTGACAGGACAGCTGCTGTCTCCCCGTCATGTGCAGGTCCACGAGGGACAGGGCCATGAGTACATTTCCAATGAGAAGCTCCCGTGGAGCTAAGACTAGGTGCTGTAGCCCACTGTTCCCACCTCTCGGCAGAGCGGCCACTGGCAGCGAAGGGTGCGCACCTCTCACCTGCTGTCCCAGGCCCTGGCATGTCCCTGGTGCCCCTTCCTGCTCTCTCCAGTAACACACCATGGCGCTGAGGCCTTCCACATTTGCATCTAAGGTTTAATGCAGTGCAGAGTGTTTGGAGTTGGTGGGGACCTTACTGTCCCTTCTGCACTCACCAGTCATGACACTGGCCTGCCTTGGCCAGAGATGACTCAGCTGGTCATGGCCAGACCTGAACCCACGCTGCAGCAGCCGTGCATTGCCCACACTCCCCAGGCATTGCTTCTTGCTACACTGATGTGAGACAAATTCACCTGGGCTACAACTTGTACAGGGCACATGGCAAGAAGTGCATGGCCCTGGCTGCTCTTGGGAGTCCCTCAGAGAGTTTAGCATGTCCCAGGCAGCCTCAGACCTGAGCCCCCTCTTGCCCGGCACAGCCAGGAGCTGCGGCATTGGTCAGCTGAGGTGCCCGAGCAGGGGTCTGGCCTCAGCCCCTCAGGGCCACACTTCACACCAGACAGCCAAGGCTGCTCTGACCTGAGCATCCCAGGGAGCCCTCTGAGCCTGCCCTGGCAGCAGCCGGGCTGTCAGCCTTCATTTACGAAATCAGTGACCGCTGTTTCACATCACCACATGGCTATTGAATTCCAGCTAGGTTTTGAGACAAGGTTCAATCAGCATGCTCTGGAGGCTGAAATAAACTAAAATATGGATATGAGATATGCATTCTCCATTGGCCAGAGAGTTCACAGTGCCTACACCCTGCACATCACAGAAATGAATGGGAAATTATTCACTGGTCAGAAGGACTAATTTAGAGGCTATTAAACCTGAAACCTAACCTTTGGTAGCTTATCATCTTGAACCAGGGCAGGATGTGCATTTATGGTTTGATACATTGTACAAAAGAGCAACCCACTGAGTGAATATAGAATCATAGAATCATAGAATGGTTTGGGTTGGAAGGGACCTTAAAGATCATCTAGTTCCAACCCCCCCTTGCCGTGGGCAGGGATACCTTCCACTAGACCAGATTACTCAAAGCCCCATCCAACCTGGCCTTGAACACTTCCAGGGCTGGGGCATCCACAGCTTCTCTGGCCAACCTGTTCCAGTGCCTCAACACCCTCATAGTGAAGAATTTCTTCTTTATATCTAATCTAAATCTACCCTCTTTCAGTTTAAAGCCATTTCCCCTTGTTCTATCACTACATGCCATTGTAAAATGTCCCCCTCCAGCTTTCTTGTAGGCCCCCTTCAGGTACTGGAAGGCTGTGATAAGGTCTCCCTGGAGCCTTCTCCAGGCTGAACAACCCCAAGTCTCTCAGCTACTGTATATGGTTTTACATAAAACATCAGTGTAGCGCAGCATATGCAGTTAGTGACTGTCCCGTCAAAGAAAATGTAGACCTGACTTTTCATTGTTGCTAAGCATGTTCTCTTGCTTTGATTCCATCTTGAGCTAGAGAGAAAAATTAAGCCTTCTATGTGCCTTTCATTTATTTTCAAAGTAAAAAATAATCCCATAGTTAATTTAATGTGGATTTCCACTCTTAATAATAAGCGTTGCTTTCAGATGATAATCTGACTGTGCTTTTTACTGAGTCTGAAAACTATTTGTGCTTTCTTCTTCACTTCCATTGTCCATGCAGCACAGCATGGTTGTCTTGAGGATGTTAATGAGTCTTCCTGCTCAAGCTTAGGAGTTTGACCCTGCTTTTTAATGAATTGCTCTTCTGTAGAGAACATGGGTCACAGAATCATAGAATCATAGAATATCTCAAGCTGGAGGGGACCGATAAGGGTTGTCGAGTCCAACTCCCTGCTTCTCACGGGACTACCTAAAACTAAACCATATGACTAAGAGCATCGTCCAGACGCTCCTTGGGTCTTTCCATAACTTATAAATCCTTCATGCAGACATAGACTAGGAGCTTGCACAGAGTTGGGAAAAACATTCACTGTTCACTGCTGCAGGAAAACAGAAGAGGATTAATGCCATAATCCTAAAATGCATTTCCATGCAGAATTCCTGTGGGAGCACCTTCAGACTGTGCAGAGATGTGCTCACACTGGAAGCCTGCAGAAGGAAGGTGGTACGGCCACAGCCTGCCAGAGCAGTTGTCATCAGACTGTCAGGCCTGACCAAATGCAATAGGGTTTTGTCAGAATTTTCAAAGAATAATCCAAGTATATAGGTATAAATATACCTATATATAGGTATAAATCATTTCATGTTAATACATATCAATCATACAAGTTGAAATATTTGAAAGTAAAAGCATCTTTTCTACAGCAATGCTTCAATAATGTTTTTATTCAGGAAAAAAAACCCAACATTTCAAATATTGGGCTAATTTCAACAGCTAGGAAAAAAGTTGTGAAAAGTAGGTGCAGATTAAACAGTGGGATAGACTGTTGAGGGAGATGTTAGAATCTCTACCACAAGATTCTTCAATGTTTTAATACAGTTTAATGTTCAATAGAGTTTAAATTAAGTTTGAAAGGTTAAGTATAAAATATGTCTAGAATGGACCAGATTCTGCTTGTACAATTTATTCTATCTTTGTGTCTTTTTATCTTGTTCTGTCTTAGTTCAGTCTTAGTTTTGTATGACTGTATGTCACTGTGAATTAATGAGATTTTAAATATATGCTGGTTTAGTGGCTAAATTTTTTTTTTTTTTTGTATTATATAGGGTAACGTTGTACCTCTGTGCTTCTGATTGCAAACTGCCATTGCATTATGAGAGCAAGTAGAATGTGGTTTTTTTACCAAAGGGTAGTTTTTCTAATTTCTCTCTATTTTCTTGATATAATCTTTGGGTTGGTTTTTTTCCAATTACATTTTATGAAGTTTCCTGACTTCTTTAAATTGCATTTCTTTTTGAAATGCTGTTTTTTCTTTTAGTCTTTTTTTTTCTCAAGTCAATGAAATGTTATCATGTGGTATAGTTTTATTTTTTCCGGCTCCTACTCAACAGTTCCTCAGTTCATGTTCCTCTTTTATGTTGAAGAGCTAATGTAATAATTCATGGCCTAATGGTATGACACGTGGTGGTGGTGTTAGAGGTGGGTAATGGGTTAAAAATGGTATCAAAATTAACTAATTTGTTCACTCCCTTTCACTAAATATTTAGTCTCCATCTGTTTCCTAGCTTTGACAGTTTGTGCTTAGCAGCCAAGGCTCATAGGGCATCAGTGGTGCTGAGATCAGCCCAGTGTTAATGCCTGGGCCCTGCAGGTGGAGGGGAGGTTCCTAGCAGGCAGCGTGCTGCCCACCTCTTCTCTCAGGTCAGTTCTGCCTTCCTGACTCAAAAGCAGGTGCTAACCTAAGTGACATCCTGGCAGAGGATGCATTAAAATACACTGAGGATCTGAGGATGTTCCTTTCTGCATCATGTCTTCCTCATGGCAAGTCTTGGTGAGCCCCGTGTGGTGTAAATGTCCACCTGTGGCACAGGTGAAGGCGGATGCCAGCAAGGAGTGATTGGTGCTCCCCGACTGCAGCATCCCTGCTGCAGGACATTCATGTTTGCCTGGACTGAAGATGACAGGTAGCCCAGCATAACTGCTAGTGCCCTGAGCATGCCTGGGGAGAGCAGACTTGACACCCGAAGATGCTCACCACTCCTCCTTCCAGACAGCAGACAGGTCAGTGGTTAGCTCATTGCTTTTTTTCACTCTTTATCACTACTAGGTTATGTGATAAAAAGCTTGTCTGCACACACGTGAAGGATCACAGGGGCACAATGGCAGGCAGGGGGTCCCCAATAACCCAGTTAGAGACAGGGAGCCCTGCTTGGCCCTTCCCAGGAAAGCCTCAGCCCTGTGGCTGGGGGTGGCCCCTATCATGGTGGGACAACTGTAGAGTGTCTCAAATTCACATCACAGGCTGAAGGGGGGCCCTGGCTGGGGTATGGGACAAATCTTGGGGTGCAGAGGAAGAGCATTCCTAAGGGACTGCTTGTAGGATATTTAGAGGAGTAACCAAAGGCAGGGAAAGGGATGGATCCAGGCAGTCTGGGGAGGAACAAGCATGGGAAAATAGAGGGATAAGGAGACAAGAGGAGCCAGTGACCCATAAACGTGTTGGTGGTCAGTGCACTTGTCTGGCCTTGCCCTGTGCCTGACCAGCACCGCCTGTCCTGTTGTCTCATCAAACTCCATTTCTAATCCTTTTCCTCTGTGAGGAGGTCTCTATGCTGTGTGCACATGTGTGTGTGAGCTCCAAGTGTCACAGACTGGGGTGGGACCAGGGGCCAGAGGCCCACATGTCTGTGATGCAGCACCCAGAGCCAGTGTGGGTGTGCAAACATAGGTGTGGGCGCTAGTAAAGATGGAGCCAGACCGGCCGGTGAGTAGGTGACATAGCTTGGGGAGCAGGAGACATGTGTCTGAGTAGGAGGCACCTGGATGAATTGGCAATCGGAGGGACCGGGGACTCCTGGCCAGCTCTGTGTGTGTGCATGTGTGAGATGGTATGTAGCAGCAGCTGGAGTGGAGCTGCAGCCTTGGGGGCTCATATGCCCAGGTGCCAGCAACTGGGGAGACTGGGATCCAGGGGCAGCTCCTGGGCAGACTGTCTGAGCCCAGCTGCTGGAGGGATCCACATTGCACATGTATGTGCATAGGTAGAGAATATAATGTGTATGTGTGTGGTACAAAATAGAATGTTTTCTGCTAAAGGACCTTCATCCTAATCAGCCAGAGAGAGGACCAGCATGAGGCCCTTAGTGTTGTTTGTGTTAGCATGAGTGCTCTGTGTGCATGCCAGTGCTGATCTGTGTGGTCAGATGTGTATGTATGTACATATGTGTTGAATATCTGTGTTTGCATGTGTACGTCTGTGCCTACGGGAAATACACCCTCAGCCTCGCTACTGGCTGGACTGGGGGATGCAGCTGCAGCAGCCTCGCCTCTATCAGGCTGTCAGATCTGGCCTGATTTCCCCTAAGACCATACAGATCCTTATCAAATATATTCCTGAAGTCCCTTGGGATGGGAGGCTCAGAACAAGCAGAAAGGCTGGAAGGCTTCTGGTCTCTCACTGCTTTGTTTCAGGTTCTGCCATTTCATGCTCATGCGGGAACTTCCCCCATGGTATGTGAAAGTGGTTTTTGTGTTTCTCTTTCCCAGGGCACTCTGTGTTCTCTGGAATGTTACTGAAAGTTTAAACTTAGTATGTTTTTTGCTCATCTGCTTTCACTATTCAGCTATCTCAAATATCACTCTTCCTAGGTCACACTGTGAGCAAGGCTCTCTCCACTAAACGCTATATCTTAAAGGGTACAAATCTGTACTTGGACACATAAGGGCAAAGCTGTTGTGTCTAGCCTGTCTAGCTGATACATGCTATGTTTAAAATCTCCAGATACAGATATTTCATGAACATCTTCACATACTTCATGCCTGTTGTATGTCCTCCTGCCTTTCCATAGAATTCAATCTATGCTCTCTTCAGAGGCGGCACCAAGAAGAATTTGTTTTTCTGGTATCTAGAATATTGTGGACTTTTCTGGAAAAAGCTGGTTAATTATATTTATGGTCTTATCAGCTTTTTGCAATATGGTGAAAGTTTTTGCCAAGTGCTATTTCTCTTGATTTCTGTTGAGATACTGTACCAGATTTCAGAATTTTTCCAGATTTTAGAGAAGTACTACATAAGCATGGAAGAGGTACAGACAAGACATTATATTAAAGACATATTCTAATTGTTCAAATTCTTTCTTCTTCTTCACCTCCCTGATCTCTCCCTGCTCCTGTGTTCATTTTTGTAGCATTCTAGTGGATTTGTAGCAGTGTCAGCTGTCTCATGTAAGAATATGAATAATCTGACAGCACAGTGATTGCAAGCCTGTCCTGTGCTGTTTGACTTTCAAAACCTAAATGTTGAACAAAGGAAAAGTAGAATGATTAGACACTGAACTGACTTAAAATGAAACAATGGATGAGTCACTCTCAAAAGATGGAGATAAAGGAGTGAAGGAGACTTGCAGGAAGGATAAAATCCAAAGACAAAAGACCAGCAGAGTTCACCAAGCATAACAGTAGCTGGAAATTCTTATACTGCTTCCCCAGTCAAATTAGAGCAATGGGGCTCTGTTCATCTAAATCCACCACGAGACAAAAGGCTCATACTGCCATCCAATGTGTATCTACTAAGTGTGGATAAATATTTTCAGCTGTAGGAGAGGGAAGACAGTATGTCTTTGCACAAGGCCAAAAAGACAACTTTCCACAAGCTCCCTTTGCAGGACAGTACAGTAGTCTTCCCATAATTTTGGCTACATATTCCAGCAATGAATTGGTTTTGGAGTGCCGTCCCCCCCAGGTAAACAGCAGGGAATTGGTACCATGATGGGGTGGGGCAGCCTGGGATGGTGCAGAGAAGTGCTGACTGCAGGGGTGGCTCCCAGGCACCACTTGCAGTATTTTTCTTCAGGAGGTTTGAGAAAAGGTGTTGGGATACAAGAAGCTCCAGTCCAGCAGGGTTAAGCCAGCACCCCAGTCAGCTCATGGCCAGAGACCATGTCCTGAGAAAGCAGAGGATGATCACTTGGCAGCCATGTCCTTTCACTTCATTGGTGAGATTTAAGAATTTAGGGCTTGCCTTCATTAGTGACCCCTTCTTGAACATGTAATCACTGTTAACCTGGCTCAAAACACTGGAATAAAGGTAAAATGTGCTGGGGGGGAGGGTCCCATTACAATGCCTTGAAAGTTCATGCTGTCTGTAGTTCTATGGGTGACTCCATCCACTTGTATGAAGCTCTGGGATGTGGCACCAGCACCCTGATCCCCTGTGTGCTGTTTCACTCAGAAGCTTTTGAAGTCCATGGGATAACTGGAGCATCAGATATTGCTTGAGACAGGCACTGGGATGGGAATGGAGCACTATATTAGCATGGCTATTTGTCACTACATTAGCATACTAACGCTATTGTGGGAATGAAAATAGATCTGCTTCTTTGGAGCTCTCTGAAAGTAGAACCAGGCGATGGCTACCTCCAGAAGCATCCCAGCTACTCGTGGGAACCCAAGCTTGTGTCCACTCAGCGCTTTGATTCTCTGGGCCACAAAGAGGGGACTGGGCAGGAAGGGATGTTCTCATGTTTGGCCAGCTATAAACCCAGAGCTTACTCGGCAGGATGAGTACACCTCGGTACAAGTGTCCCTGCTCTCCCAGCTTCAACATTAGCTGCTGGGAGCTGACGACTCTGGCGTTCAGTTCAGCACTTAATTTCTCCTTTCTCACTATGAACTATTGGTCACAGAATCCCTAGCACTCAAGAAGCAGAGAAACAAAAGACACAGTAATAATGAAATATAATGAGAATTTTTATTTGATTATTTTTTTCTGGATTATCTTGTGCCTCACTAACAGAATATTTTTCAGATTATTGTCATTTCTGATAGTCTACAAAACAGCTCAAGCTATTTCCTCAAAAAAAGGTCTGCATTTCAAAGACAAAGCAGGTCCACAATTAGAGCTACAGTGAAGTTCTTCGATAACACAGAGAACAGAAAGTTCACAGCACCTCCATGCGTGGGAAACCCCTGGTTGTCACTGGGGCCACTTTTCAAAGTCACACAAGTACATATTCAAATGCTTCTTGTAGTTTCGGAGACATATAGGTGTCATGCAAACTCTCCAGGCACTTTGGACGCTCTCATTATTCCTGACACTATGCTAAGTCAGCGTCTGAGAACTTGGGCTTTGGCAAGGCCCCTGTTTTGCTAACTTTTAAACTGCCAGTGCTAAGACAGGCTCCTGCAGCCATTTGAAAGCCCAGAAGGGTGTAGAGGGGGCACAACTGTTTTCAGTCATACTGTGGCTGTTCTGACTTGATGTAGAGGTCTGCTCCATAGGCAGCTTGGCTCCCCCACCATAGTTTGAGCTGCTATACAGTTAGTTTTCTCCTTATCTCATGTATTCTCTTCACAACAAAAAGCAAACAGGGCCAGACTGTGGGATGACAAACCTCAGGACCTCAAAATACTGACATTGAATTACTTGGTTCAAATCTGACCTCTATACTTATTAAAATGATATTAGAAAAATGAAAAAGGTCACAAATAGATATTTAAGATCTACAGAAAATGCCTTGAACTAGGTAATTTAATAAGGTCAGTTCTCTTAGTTTAGTTTAAAACACAAGTAAATAAAAGATGGGCATGGAAGTCAGTTAGTACAAAAATCTTGCTTGACAGAGGACACTGGAACTAAAGGGTTTCTAATCCAGTACAGAAATTTGTGACAAGATTCTCCAGATGTAGATTAAAGCCAAACACATTTTAAAAAGCAGTCAGGCACAACACAAAATACTCTGAATTAGTCTCCTGAAATCTGATAAGATAACTTCTTATCTAATTAGATGGTGGATTCAAAAGCTAATTGCTAATTAAGAATACAATATCTGTGAAAAACACACAATGCCTTCATCAGTGTGAATGTTCCTCCCCCTAATACACAGAGGCTCAACGGCGGGCTCCTTTTCATGATATCAACAACAGAGGATTTCCAGCTGAGCAAGATCAGAGGAGCCTCCATCTCAAAGATGCATTTTCAGCTTTTGCACAGCTGTGCACTGCACCTCCACCCTGGGCTACTCAACGCAGGTTGTGGTGGCACAGACCCTTTCCTGCAGACTGCACAGAGCAAGTGTCTGACCCCAAGTTCCAAAACACTCGGGGCTCCCTGCAGAATGATCTTTCCATTCCTCTATTTTTCCTTCCTTTCTTAGCACTACTGTAGCTGGATGAAACGTTTGACAGCTTCAAGGCTGCTGAATATCTTGCTCACAGCAATAAATCAGCCTGTACTTGTTTCCCTGACTGACACTTTCTGTGAATGGCCTCTGAGGACATTTTAGAAGGACTGAAAGACCTACTGTCAGGACTGCCTTTCCTCATAGATAAAACTCAACGCTTTACTGTGTTGTGAGCATAAAGAGTTTGCTCACTTTTCTCAAGTACTTCTCAGGAAACTGGTAAAAAAGCAGCCACTATAATTGCCTTCCACAAACCGTAAGTGAACTCTTGGGAGAAAAAACAATAGTTGCCTCATCATTGCTATGATGGAAATTGCCTAAGAAGAAAATTTATCTGTATAAAGGAGATATTCCTTACCATCTTGGTCTCCCCACCTACTGTAGCTTTCAAATTTAAATCTTTATGAAAATTCTTTTGCAAAAAAAAAAAAATGGGTAGCATCTGCATGGAAGAAAAAAAAAAAGGAAAAAGAAAAGGTATGTTTCTTATGGAAAAGTGTTGTAGAATTTAATGAGAATGGCAATATCTTGAGAGAGTCTTACTTTAAAGAAGTATACATGTTAATAGATAATTGTACCTCTGTGGTGTAAACCTCAACAGAACTGTAAAAGAAAAAATCTTTATTCACTTCTGCAGGGCACATGTTCTCAGCAGTCAAGTGGTCAAAGTCACATAATTGTCATTATTTCTAAATGGATGCTGATCTTTGTAGGGAACTGGTAGGCAGCTAAGGGTCCTGAAGGACAATGTTATAGGAAAACAGTTCCTGGCCAAGAATTTTAAAACCATTCTTTTATTCTATTAAGCACAAACACTAGCCTTGTTACAATGCGTAACAAAATCCCCATTCTGAACAAACAGGAAATCTGTGTGCATAATGTCAGTTTTTTCCCTATGAGTTACATTTATACTTTTTCACAGGTATTATGTCCACCCATATCACTGATTTTGTACTTCAGTATACTGTCTCATACAAGAGTTTCTTGATTATTCATCTGTACAAACAAAAATTATTGGAGAAAAAAATCCCTATACTCTTAGAAATTATGCTATACCAATTGAATTTGATTCAGGATTATTTTATGACAACTCAGTTGTACTAAATTGATTCTACATAGACCAAATCTCCTCCTAAAATAAATTAATAAGCAGTAAAGTTTCTCTCAGTATTATATGCTCCCTTTTCCCTTACTCAGCTACGGTAATTTTTTGCTCCTCTTCCATCTTCCCAACTGACAGAAAGAATACTTAACTTATTCTTAGGGATACAGCTCTCCAAACTGAATATGTCCTGCCTAGGCATCCAAGTCCTAGCTTTGACAGCAGCACAAAGCTTGATCCTGAGGTCCTCAGGGGCCGCAATTTATTGCATGTTGCTCTGAGCAGTCAGGGTTGGGAAGGCTGAACATCTTAATTAGTTTCCAGTGTCTTGTCTTTAAAAGGAGTGAATTCCTTTGTAATGCTGTTAAGTTATTCGAATACCACACTAAATAGCTTCATGACAATAAGAGTGATTCGACCCTAGCCAGCAACTAAGCCCCACCCAGTTGCTGGCTCACTCTCCCCGGTGGAATGGGGGAGAGAATCAGAAAGGTAAAAGCGTGAAAACTCCTGGGTTGAGATAAAGACAGTTTAACAGGTAAAGCAAAAGCCGTGCACTCAAGCAAAGCAAAATCAGGAATTCATTCACTGCTTGCCATCACAGGCAGGTGTTCAGCCATCCCCAGGACAGCAGGGATCCATCGTGCATAATGGTGACTTGGGAAGACAAATGACATCACTCTGAAGGTCCCCCCCTTCCTCCTTCTTCCCCTGCTTTTATTGCTGTGAGGATATTGGTCAGGTATTTGGGGTTTTTTCCCCCTCTCTTTGTTTGGCCCAACTTTGGTCTCCTTTCAGCATCACTGTGCTATTTACCTTTGCAAGCATGCTGGAAGGGCTGCCTAATTTTGGCTTTAAATCAGAATCAGTATTTCAACAGAGAAAAATGGTACAACACAGTAAACAATGGGTATCCACCGACAAAATTAATTACCCTTCTCCAGGCATCTTTTCGCTTTCTCACTCACCCCAGGTCTCCTTTTCTTCTACCCCAGCTCCTGAGTCTGAATCTCCTCTTTCCCTTCCCACTCCTTCCAGGTGATTCCTTTCCCTGCCTGCTCAAGTCTGCCCCAGTCCAGCAGTCACTGTACTGTCCCTGTCACCCAGACATTTAACATCTGGAACATCTGTCTGGAGACAGAGGAGGAAAACAGCCCCAAATGTTTTGAACTGGAGTGAGGGTGCCGTGGACACGTAATGAGAAGCCATCACATTGCAGCAGAAATGTTGCAGCAGTGCAGCGGGAATGTGGTAACCTTCTAACAAAACAAAAAGAATCAACACTCCCGCTGCCTCCACCTCCCAGTGGTGGCTGTGAGTTTGGACCAACTAACAAGACCTGTGAAACCCGCTGCCTTCCCCAGCTCAGCACAAGCCCCTGCACTGGGTCAGGCTGGATCCGGCACCACCGTGCTCATAGAGGTGCTGCAAACGGCACTCTCAAACTCCAGCTGAACCCAGACCATCTGACCTTGTCTGAATGGCTCTGGAGGTCCCACCCAGGGTCACCCCATTTTGGCTGGTCCACTTTGTGCATGTCAACGTGCAGGTACTTCCACTTCCTCACAGGCCTTCTCAGCCTTCAAAGATGTCTGCCTTCAGTCACAACACCTCTCCCAGATGACCCTTTCATCTGTGTCCAAACACTTCAGACCCTTTGACATAACTGTCAAACTTCTTCCCCAGCATGTCAGCAAGACCACCATGGTGGCTGCTCTACAGTAACCCTACAAAGGAGTGAAAAGCAATGGTCTGGTATCACCATTTCATGAGGGCTTCCCTGTGCAAAGTGATCCAGGGAGGACAGCTACTGCTGTGAGTAGTGATGTACTCTTTCTCAAGATGAAAAGATACAAGAGACAGGAACTACCGAGAGGATCAGACCTCCCTCATCCTCCCCTCCATCAACCTGCGATGCCCAGACCAGGCATTGCCACACCAGCAGAGCAGAAGGATGGCTTCCAATGGTTCACAGATGATACCTTTTAACACATTCGGCTCAAGTGTTTATTTTTGTCACACCATCATATTTCTGTTAATTCATGTTTGGCCATAATTCATAATGAACCCCTTCATTCAGCAGTTGTTCTCATCTTGTGGCTTTGCAGCTGATTATTCCTGCCCAAACATACAACTCTGTAACTGATCTTATCCAATTTTGCCTTGGCCTCCTGCAGGACCCCCCAGGTTGACATATCACAGCACCTTCCTTTGTGCACTCTTTTAAGTACACAGCGGCCCTACTTCTCTCCTCTAGGTCCTCCACAGACATCCTCTGAGTGCCCAACAAGCTCTGATGTTGTCTCAGCTGGCCCCTAGAAGATGTCAGAGAGATTTTATAATCACCCGCTGATTTGAAAGCATCTAATTTTCAAAGTCATAGAATCACAGAATCATGTAGGTTGGAAAAGACCTTTAAGATCATCAAGTCCAACTATTAACCTAACACTGCCAAGTCCACCACTAAACCATGTCCCTTAGCGCCACATCTACACATCTCTTAAACACCTTCAGGGATGGTGACTCAACCACTTCCCTGGGCAGCCTGTTCCAATGTTTGACAATCCTTTCGGTGAAGACATTTTTCCTAATATCCAATCTAAACTTCCCCTGGCACAACTTGAGGCCATTTCCTCTCGTCCTATTGCTTGTTACTTGGGAGAAGAGACCAACACCCACCTTGCTACAACCTCCTTTCAGGTAGTTGTAGAGAGCGACAAGGTCTCCCCTGAGCCTCCTTTTCTCCAGGCTAAACAACCCCAGCTCCCTCAGCCGCTCCTCAGAAGACTTGCTCTCTAGACCCTTCACCAGCTTTGTTGCTCTTCTAAGTTAATCCCTAACCTGTTCTTTTCATGCTTCAGTTTTCATCCTTATGCCTTTTTGTTGCTGATTTTATGCTAGACATTTGACTTAAATGGTTAACATTTTTCGTGAATAATGAAGCCCAAAATAAAAGGGCTGTATGGACTTTGGCAGCTTTAAGCAGTTTTGCTATAGAATAATTATGAATCACTGGAGCGTACTAAGTAAATCAACAGAGACTCCCAGCCCAAACAGCTTTGAAATCTGAGCTTTTAAAAATACAGTGAGAATTACTCCAAGCTGGCTCAGTTCACATTTTTTATACAACAGTTTGAGAACATGTGCAAGCAGGTGTCTCCTGAGACTGAGCTACTATAAAACTTCCCAAGGAACTCCTAGGTCAGCTATGCCTTCTTCAGAATTAAATATCCATGTATGCATTTCCAAGGGGTTGAGAAGATATTCTTGAGGGTGCTGAGCTCCTATGGTCAGAAGTTTTTCCTTGTATATATCTCCCAGGGATTCTCAAAGTCACAAATTAACAATATTTTCTTGTTTGATGCTGAATGCAGAAAGAGAAAATGAGAGAAGACTACAATACTATGCTGCTTTCCACAGACAAGGAAAAAAAGAAACATGCAGCTGAAGGACTCAGAAAGATTACTGACTTATCTGGGAACAAGAGCACAAGTGAATGTGAGTCTAGAAGCATCCCTGGGACAACACTCACCATGCTACCCTAAATAATTTAAGTTCTGTGTAAAGTTTAAGTGCAAGAAAACATTTGTCACAGCTCCATAATCAAAAGGGCATGAATGTAATCTGTAATCAAAAAGGCAGTGCAAAAGCAGGGATAAAAATCAGAGTTAAATTTTTTCAGCAGTTCATAGTGTTGGGGAATTCATGTTGTTCTAGGGTGTTCTGCATTATGGGAATGTAAGACACATCTGTAGCACTAGCACTAACATAGTGATGGACATGCAAGATGGGGGAAGTGCACTGAAGAAAGCACTCCAGCTGACTACCATTTAACACGTTTGTATTATGAAATTGTAATGGCATAAACCTCTGAAACTAGTAAATGGGGAAGGTATAAATGAGAAGGTGTTCTAGAAAAAAAAAATCTAACAGTGTTGTATATTATTAATATGATGCATAGAGTTGCTATGGAGACCTGAAGGCAAGTCAGAGATTGCCTTTCAGTATGTATGTAAAGTGAATACTTTTTATGATATTAATTATGCAGTATTGTGACAGGCTGGGTATGTAGACTTGGAGAAGGCACTAATTAAAGAGCACAATGGCAATGCAAACTCAGTAGACACCCAGTTGTAGCTAAATACCCAACCTTCTGCATTGCATACGGTGCCCTAGGTGTCAATCTCTGGGTGTTCTGAGTCTTCACAGTGAGCTATTTTACCAAATCCAGAGGAGTCAACTTCTGACAAATGTTCACAAAAGGCAGCTTAGGTAAAGCCAGGGAGTATTTTGTGGAAAGACACATAGGGACTGCTGCTTCTTGAAGCTTCCAAGAGAAAACAACTCCTCTTTGTGGGAAGGGTAGGTGCCTCCATAGCAAAAATAGGAGAACAGTAGAGCAATCACAGAATTGCAGAATCGTCCAGTGAGATGGGATCTCAGGGGGTAGGGGTGTCTCTGCTCCATCCTCCTCCTGAAGTTGGCACTGGCTTCTGGTCAGGTTACTCAGGGTTTTATTCTGTTGGCTCTTGAAAACCTCTGAGGAGAGTTTTCCCACAACCTCTCCGGACCTCTGCTCCACTGCTGGGTGTTCCTTAAGTAGCAGCATCCCAGGGCTATGCCAGATACCTATCAACACGTCTGCAAGGAGTAAGGTAGGAGTGTCCCTGACACCACAGAAGCCTAACTCTTACAATGCCCATTTTATGTTATGGAATATACTGCTCCAGGTACAACTGCAAATTTACTTTTGCAACTTTGCAAGACTAATTTGTACAGAAAAGTCTCATGGCACTGTATAATGCAACTAGAGTTTGCTATTCTCATTTTGATTATTGCAAGTAAAGCAATAGCTAAATGTGGCTTCAACTCTTATTAATGTCATGCTTTAGAGAGCAATATTCACATGCATAGAAAACACCCCTGGAAGATAGAGAATTTGAGAATGATTAAACATGAATTTATCTTAGTCCGAGAGGTCAGTGCACGGAAAAAAAAAGAATGTTGGACAGATTCTCCATCTTGTCCAACCCCTCCACTCAAGCATGGTCACCTTGTAATTGTATGTGAGTTTTATGTAGATAATTCTATGTTATGAAAAATCTCAATTAAAAAAAAATCCTGGTTGTAGCTAGAGTCTGGAATCTTAGAATTGCTTTTTCTCTATTTTAACAGGATCACTTCCCATGGTTTATAATATAACAGCACTGCTTTCAATGATAATAAATTTTCAGCTGAAGATTAACACTGAGACATACTGTCAAAAAGCACAAAGAAATACAACAGAGCCCCAGAAAAATTTAAATGGTAAATCATCCTTCACTGTTTCACCAAGTACAAATTGAAACACTAGTAAGTCCTTGAGGCTTAAAAGCAAAGCCACTTGTCACCATAGGCTCAACCATCCTTTCTTACACAGCTGTTTTACCAGAAGATCCTTCAGTGTCTTATCAGCTTTACACCACTGTAAGTACCGCAGTATTGCCTGGGGTGACTTTACATGTGTTCTCTGCCAAACACTGGTGCTGTCTCAATAGCCTGTCTTTCAAGTATCTGTGCTACTGTGCTGTGCAGGGCTTGCTCCAAAAAACATTTAGCCCATCGTTATTTCCCATAAAGCACAGTAGATTAATCAGTAGAGAACATGCCCCTCATAATCCAAGGGGAAATGGTTAGTGACCTGCTACACCACTTAGACACACACGAGTCTATGGGGCTGGATGGGATCCACCCAAGGGTACTGAGGGACCTGGCAGAAGTGCTCACAAAGCTGTTTTCCATCATTTATCAGCAGTCCTTGCTAACGGGGGAGGTCCCATTTGACTGGAGGTTAGCAAATGTGACACCCATCTACAGGAAGGGCTGGAAGGAGGATCTAGATGAGGAGCAGCTCATCTTCAGTGCCATCACGTGGCACGTACAGGACAGCCAGGTGATCAGGCCCAGTCAGCATGGGTTTATGAAAGGCAGGTCCTGCTTGACTAACCTGATCTCCTTCTATGACAAGGTGACCTGCTTAGTGGATGAGGGAAAGGCTGTGGATGTTGTCTACCTAGACTTTAGTAAAGCCTTTGACACCAT
>NW_008824538.1:148794-158828 GCF_000699105.1 Pygoscelis adeliae | reverse complement strand
ATAGGACGAGAGGAAATGGCCTCAAGTTGTGCCAGGGGAAGTTTAGATTGGATATTAGGAAAAATGTCTTCACCGAAAGGATTGTCAAGCATTGGACCAGGCTGCCCAGGGAAGTGGTTGAGTCACCACCCCTGGAGGTATTTAAAAGACGTGTAGATGTCGTGCTTAGGGACATGGATTAGTGGTGGACTTGGCAGTGCTAGGTAAACAGTTGGACTCGATGATCATAAAGGTCTTTTCCAACCTACATGATTCTATAATTCTATGAT
Organism: Pygoscelis adeliae; assembly: GCF_000699105.1. Classification (NCBI taxonomy): domain Eukaryota; kingdom Metazoa; phylum Chordata; class Aves; order Sphenisciformes; family Spheniscidae; genus Pygoscelis; species Pygoscelis adeliae. The sequence continues at coordinate 158,559 of NW_008824538.1, read as the reverse complement.
TAAGCTGAGACACAGTGAGCACGGCTCTGTTTTAATTTGATCTTTGGGAACACTGAAAGCCGAAGCTGACTTCAGGAAATTATTCTTACTCCTGTAGCAGAGGTGAAACAGAAAGTGGCTCACTGAATTCCATGGAAACAAGGGTGGATTTTTCCATAGCTATTAATTTTTTATCAAATGAGATGTTTTGACATAACAAACATTCTGGCATATAAGAAATTAAGAAGTCATATACTATCTATAGCTCAGTAAGTTAAAATGCTTTTAAACATATAGAGATTAATTTGGTCAGTACTAGTAACTAACCTTCTCCAAAGGAGCCGTTCATTTGTAGATTTTTATAACCTGAGGAATCCCTTACCAAGTAGTTAGGCTGCTCTGTTAACCCAGGCTAAAGATCTTTGATTCCTGCATAAAACCATAACTTTGCATAAAACAGAAGTGCAACTTATAGAAGCGACATCCCAAGCTCTTCTAAAACTGCAAGGGTTGGAGGAACCACTAAGTCCTGGACATATCATAACAATGGCTTATTACTCCCATTCTCTTATTCTTCCCAAGTCATATCTGATTTCTGTAGTTCTTAACAATTTCTTCTTTGTGAATAACTTCTCTTTATAGCTGCATTGTCTTTTATCTCTCTGTCACTGTTTGAAGGTGCAAAGAGATGGCTTGAACCTTTCTTGTGACACAGTTGAAAATTCCATCTATAAAGCTGGCGTCTTAAAAAAATGGGAAGAGATAGTAGTTAGGAGGGAACAGGTTCAAATTCTGAAGAAGAAAAAAGATTCTCAGAGAAGACAGGGCTAGAGGTGTACTCGAGGACACCTCGAGTGTCCTGAATGCTTGGCCAAATTCTATGGAGTGAGAGTATTAACTGGTTTCAGAAACCAAACTGTGGTCTCAGCACATAAGACAAATCTTGGTCCATTTCTTCTGCAGAGAGGACTATCGTGGCTTGATCATTAGCATGACCTCTGTAATGGAGACTACAATTCAAAAGGGTAGCGGAGGGGAAAAAAAACAGATTAACAGCTGCAGAGATGGTGCAGCAGTCAGTGGTAACAAACCTTCCTACATTGGTGTGAATCCAGGGAAGGGGAAGACTTCACATAACTTAGCAGGAACTGAATTTTCCATGAGATAATTTGTCATAGCTCTGTGCTACAAACTGTGTAAATATCAGATTTTATTTCTGTTTTTATTGGTATTGTATCACTTTATTTCCATCTGGGTTCATACCAGAAGGTGTGTTGGAAGGCAACATGAGTGACTTTTTACTTCTTCACCGTGGTGGATTATACTACAAGGTAAATGAAATATTCAGCATTATCTGTTTTACCTTTCTTGTTCTTGTCTTCTTTGTGATTTCGTTTCACTGTCTCACTCAGTGTTTCAAAGTTAAATTTTTCTCCTAAAACTTTTGACCTTTTGAAAATGTGTTTTATAATGCATTTTTACTTTCTCTGTACAGTGTGGCTAAATAGAATTACCAGTTTTTGTTCAGTACAAATAAAATTCTAAGTGAAGCTAGTGGCCTTCAGGAGAAAATATTTGCCCTTTCATAGATGGTTTTTTCCCAATTTAAACACAGAAACAAGGTAACAGTTTATTTTCTAACACTTAATGTACCATAAAAGTATCCCAGTATGAACAGAGTTAGCAGATACTTAATTTGACACCCTCCAAAAATAGTTTGCATTTTCACTCAGATTTACTTCAGATGGCAGGGCCCTGTGGCAGACATACACAATGCTCTGCATAGCAGCAGGGTGAGGAGCAGTGAAGAGTGAAGCGTGAAAGAAGGAAATTACTTTCAGCAGTAATGATGACCGTGAGTCTACAGACCTTGCAATGATTTGGAGTCTATGAGATATATTTACTGTCAAAATGTAAACAGGAGAGTAGTATTTGTTTGGAGTACACTGAACTGGCATGCAGCATCCTAGGGATGGACTTTGTCACATACCTCTTTTGCTCTGAGCTCCCACAGACTATCAGAGAGCAACCACCCAAGCCATACTTGCAGCACAGTCCTGTGGCAGTACACACAAATTATGCTTATTGGCTGCACGTCTGCTAAAGCAGGGGACAAAATTGGAAGGCAACATCAGTGACTCATCCTATGGCCTGACGCTGCAACCATCCAGGGAATGCTGGAGTCACCTGCAGCCATACCTTGGGCGGCCAAGCAAGCCTGGAACACACTGCTGGCATTTCCCAAAGGGCACAGAGCATTCCATCAGGTTGCCCAAAGAGCTGCCATGTTTCTGAACATGTGCCAGTCACCCCCAAGATAGTACCTGACTGCATTGCCTCTTCTTTCTCAGACGGCTACAGGCAGTTCAAGGCTCCTACAGGCTTTTGCTCTCAGGCATGGACTCTGCACTTGGCCACCCCCCTCTGAAGAAACTGTCCTTCAGAATGTAAAGCTGACATGGACCTGTCCCACAATAAAGCTTTGCATCTCAGACTGTACACATGCACTAGTTGAGGGCAAATACCCTCACAAAGACAGAGCAAACTTGCTGCCTGTTTTTCCATGAACAGCAATACAGGTTCTGCATGAGGTATTTCTTTTGAATATTACCTCTGAGTAAAGAGATGCACCTATGAGCACTTCCCAACAAACTGCACATCAAAGAAAGTTACTACTATTTTAAAATATTGTTTCACTACAGTCATGTGACACACCAGGGATATCTTTTGAGGTAGGCAAAAAAGTCTGTGCCTGGGGAATGAGAATGAATCTGGGGAGTATTTACCTTAAAACATTGCACTGATTATCACAGTCTTCCACCTGGCAATAAAAGTTGCAAATAAATACAAGGCAATACAAGTCTTCTTGCATAAAAGAGTCATTTGCCTTTGTAAAAAAAATTAATTCTTTTTTGTCAAGGTTTTTAATTATTGTTCGCAAATATTGAAACTTTAAAGGAACAACAAGATCAGGATCTGTCTTGCATATTATTACTCCTCTCAGGAGACGCAAAGTTTCTTGTGCCTTTCTTGTGCTCTAACACTTGTGTTTTCCTATAGCCTGCTGAGCAAGTTACGTTATAGGTAAGTGGCAACTGTTCCCAGTTCCTCCCAAGTCTATCTTACCTGAGCATTCCCCACCATTTCTACTACTGATATCCTTAAGGGTATTAAAGAAGCTTTCCAATGTTCAAGGAAGAGCTGTGTATTGCTTTGTTCCATGTACATTGCTTAGTGAATATTCATTGCATCCTTCAGTCTGCACAACTGGGCTGTCACTTGAGAAGTGCATTCATCCCTTAATGAGGTCCAGACTAATTTATCTGAGGGAAAATAAAAAGAAGTAAAAATAGCAAGGTCATTTGCAGTCTTTTAACAATGACAGTGCTAATGAAGCTTTAAAATTAATGACAAGATTAGTTCCCTAAACTTTTAAGTTAGTATGGAGGAAAATGCAGCCATCAGAGAAAAGAGAGAAGCTATGTTTCCAGGGGGAAAAACAAACAAACCAACAGGGAAAGTGCCTTTCTCCCCTTAAAACAGCAATATTATCAAAACTGTAGGTCAGAAAGTGACCTGTTTCAAAGGAATATGACTTCATCGGAGGTTTAAAACACATTTCATTGTCCTCTCCTGTCACTGTTACGATGGCATCGCTCTGTGGAATTTCAATTACTTTTTTCCCAATTTTTTTCCTTCCTTTGAAAACAATGAGGAGTCTTTATGATAATCCGAGAAAATCCTCTTCCTAGAGCAGCGTTTCCATATTTAACATGTCAGAATGTATTTAGACCTTGATATTTTAATACATATTTTCAATAAAGGATCACAGAAAAATTAGTGAAAGTAAAGATGCATGACACACAAACAGCAAAATGTGTTTCAGATGCTATGGTTCTGCTACTGTCTGTCAAGTTGTTTCACTTAGCATGGAAAAAAATGGTACTGCAGATCATTCCAAGGAGTACATCAGGTATAGCGTGAACTGCAAAAAGTTTTTGCTCTCTCCCTTATGGTTGGTTTGCACATTTTTTTGCAAGGAGTTTTCTCTGTCCATGCAGTAAGCTACTCACATGTGGGTGAGTTCCAAAGCAAAATCACATAGTTTTGAATAGGATGTGATGTGCTTGAACTAACAAGCATTGCTTGTCATAACCTGGTGTCTGCTTACAAATGGCCATGCAGATGATGCTGGTGTCTCAAAGCAGAGTCTGCTCAGAAGGGTAAATTGCTTATTTTAGTGTCCATGGAAGAGAGAGGGCAGCTGTGAAGTCTGTGATCTGCTCTGTGCCAGGAACGGTTCCTCTGTGCATATATAACAAGGCGCAATTCAAATGTACGCAGGCTCTGTGGTACTCACTCTTCCTGTCCATCTTTCCTCAGGTGGAATATTACATCTCCTCCCCTTCCTCCTCTGTTTAAGACAGGCTTTCTGGTTGTTATCCAGCTTAGCTTTCAGCAGCTCTGTCTGTCACAGATGACTGACTGGTATGAAGAGGGGAGTTTTAATATTCAGTTGCTTCTTCCTATAGCACCTCCCTCCTCAGAAGAAGCACACATTGCATAAGATCCTTTCCTCTTTTTTTCAATAGTTCACATTAAATGTTACAAAACATATGAATTATGCAACAGCTCTGATAAGTTTACAGATAGAACGTATGGCATATTTCACATACCAGGATACCACCAGAAAGCACTCATTTTGTCAAAATAGATATTTTTTTCCAGGAAAAAAAAAAAGTAGTTTTAGGTGAAATAGCTGCTTCTGGTTTTGCTGGGAAGTCCCACCCCCACGATCACAAAGATTGCACTATCATGTGTCAGTCTCCAGGCTTGATGTCCTGGTGGATTTTGCTGACACACTGATAAACAGCTATTCTGTGAGGACTAAAATGTTGGGAAAAGTATACCAGAAAAAAATGAAATACACCAGCACCCTTATGAGTCCATCAGTCAAGGTCATATTTTGTAATGAGGGCTCATAACTCAATTATGGTGGCCACTGATAGCTGCGCAGGCCTGCAACTGTTTACTGCCCATGCCACAAAAAATAGCTCCTCTCAGCACATGACCTGGTTTGATGCTGCTGCAGAGTCATTCTTCTACTTGCATCTTTTTTCTACTGAAGAGTCAACTGCTCATTCAGCATCTGCCTTTACCCCTCACAGTGGTTCATTATAACCTGGTTGTAGTTAAAAGGCCCAGAGATCCAGCCCATGCACTGGGTTTGACAGAGAGTATCTGTGCAGCACTCTCTCTTGCCATGATCCATCTCACTCTACAGACCTAGTCTGTTCCTCCAGACTGTACTTCTGGCTCATCAAAGCTGATCCTGAATAATGCAGCTCACTGTTTAAACATATATGAATGCCAAAATCACAGCATTGGTCAAAGACATCTTAAAAATGCTAGAAGTTTTCAAAAATAATTTAAGTGTAATAAAAAGGAGTCTTAATAAAATGGTATGTTGTGGTTTAGTTGCCCAGTTGGCAACTAAGCACCACACAGCTGCTCACTCACCCTACCCTCCCCTGGTGGGATGGGGGAAAGAATTGGAAGAGCAAAAGTAAGAAAACTCATAGGTTGAGATAAGAACAGTTTAATAACTGACATATAATATAATATAATATAATAATGATAATAATAAATTGTAATGAAAAGGAAAACAACAGAAGAGAGACAGAAACAAAACCCAGGAAAAAACAAGTGATGCAACTACTCACCACCTACCGACCAATGCCCAGCCAGTCCCTGAGCAGCGATCACTGCTCCCTAGCCAACTCTCCTCAGTTTATATATTGAGCATGATGTCATATGGTATGGACTATCCCTTTGGCCAGTTCGGGTCAGCTGTCCTGGCTGTGCCCCCTCCCAGCTTCTTGTGCATCCCCAGCCTTCTCAGTCGGTAGAGCGTGGGAAGCTGAAAAGTCCTTGCCTTAGTATAAATACTGCTTAGCAACAACTAAAACATCAGTGTGTTATCACATTATTCTCATGCTAAATCCAAAACACAGGACTGTATTAGCTACTAGGACAAAAATTAACTCTATCCCAGGCAAAACCAGGACATGGTAGTTGAAAGTTAAACTCCAGATATAGGTAAAATATGTATTCACATTCATCTGCAAGTTTTGGTATGTATGTGGCAATGTACAAATTTATAGAAAGTATAAAGAATCTAGAAATTATCATCAGTCTGGTAATTACAATAAAATAATAATAACATTATTATATCATTAGAACATTATTATAGCATAATAACATTACAAGGATTGATAATTAAATTGTTCCTTCCACAGAGTCTTCTTATGTCCATCTGAATATTTAAAGTTCCCTGGAATTTTGTGCAACTTGTAATGAAGTGAAGAAGTTGAACGAATAAGTCCACTGGCTCAGAAATGCAGTGTTTAGGATCATAAACTTAGACAGTTACCTGTCCTTGTCCCCAGTCGCCTCCCACCTCTTGCACCTCTGCTTGCCCTCTACAGAGCCATACTGACCCCGCAAGTGTGGCAAGATTCACCTATAAAACGTCTGCTTGAAATGTCCTTTGCCATTGCCCCATCTCCTATAAGAGCTCATTCCATGTGTAATTGTGTTTGGCAGTTCTAATGAATTTTCCTTTTGTTAAAAACATTTTATTTTCATGAGAAATGCAATAACATTTTTCATTACTTAAAGCTTCTCAAATTCCTATCAGACTGTTGAAATGTTCTCTTGAATGTGGCAATTTGTAAGTTCATGTAGTCCCTGTTAATTCTTCTTTGTAAATTAAGACTCTGTCAGTGAAGAAGTTTTGTGACAGTATATCCGTGTGCATCAGCATTTAGCTGCTCAAAGTCTGGTTATTTTAGATTATTTTACCCCACAGAGGCTGAGACAAGTTCATGGGTTATTCGGCATTTCAGTAAGCTTCAGATTATCTGGAGAGTGTGAAGTTACCTTCAGAGAGTTAATTCAAATGCAAGTGGATTGACTTTGTCAGGGTGGGCAGCGGAGGGGGAGGTGCTTATCTCCTCTCTCTCATGACCTTCGACAGTACACGAGGAAATGGAATGAAGCTGCCTCAGGGGAAGTTCAGGTTGGACATTAGGAAAAGGTTCTTCACTGAGAGGGTGGTCGGTCACTGGAACAGGCTTCCCAGGGACGTGTGATGTCATGTTCAGCATATAAAGCTGGGGGAAGAAGGGGGAAAGGGGGCGATGTTCAGAGTGATGGTGTTTGTCTTCCCAAGTCATCGTTAGGTGTGATGGAGCCCTGCTTTCCTGGAGATGGCTGAACACCTGCCTGCCGATGGGAAGGAGTGAATGAACTCCTTGTTTTGCTTTGCTTGCGTGTGCGGCTTTTGCTTTACCTGTTAAACTGTCTCTATCTCAACCCACAAGTTTTCTCACTTTTACTCTTCCAATTCTCTCCCCCATCCCACCGGGGGGAGTGAGAGAGCGACTGTGTGGTGCTTAGTTGCCAGCTGGGGTTAAACCATGACAGTTAAGCCATTTTTAAGAGCATTTGATTTCTCTTACAGGTTGTATAAGCACATGAGCAGAATCCCTCAGGGCATCATAAATATTGCCATGTCCCTAGATGTCCAATCTTACATTTAGACCTACAAGTTAACTGAAAGATGTATAAAACTCCATGTAGGCAGAGAGCTCCCTTCAAAATTTGCTTTTGAGAAGGTTGATGTGTTTTGTTTGTTTTAGCAAGTACTTAAAATTGCTTTTGTGCCTTTGAAAGCAAAAACACATCTGTATTGTCTTTCTTGGTTTTGTCTTTGCCAGCAGCCTATGAATAATTAACACAAGCACAGGGAGGAAACTTGTCCCCCTACAGTCACTCTTTGCAAATTCCAGAATCCTTTCTTCAAAGTTTTCCAAGAGTGGGTGGTTCTGCAAGGTGTGTCTGGGCATGCTTTGGAGACCAGGTTGCTGCAACCAACCTTTGAAAAACACATAGAGCAGATCCTTCTCTTTACTTTAACCTCAGATCCCGAACTGCCTATTACTCAGATCCTGAGGTGCCTATTATATTCCTGGAGAAACTAATTTCAAAAATGTAAAGAAAATACACACTGAAAAAGGCACAATTACTTCAAGTTTTATCCTTTGTTTGACAGAAACCAGTCTGTTCCCCAAAACAGCATATGTACTTTAATAAAAAACTTCAATAACAAAATTAATATATTTAAGAAAATACATATTTATTTAATTTAAATATATATTATTTAATTAAAATACCTTTGTATAATTTATAATGTATATGTTTGTATAATTTATAACAACACTTCAATAACAAAATGTAAATTGCTAAACAACCTTAGGAGTCAGGACAGGACTCCCCTGCCTCAGCTAGCATCCTGAATGTGAAATCAGACACTGATGGTCTCTTGATGCTTCCTTTCTAGGACAATGAGTCCTGAACTCCTTTCTGCTCTAACCATAATAATGAGAAGGTTCTATGTGTTGGTGGTTAGGATGAGGAGGTGCTTCAGATAAAGTTATATTTTCAGTCCCATTTTTCTAAAGCAAGTAGTGTCAGCCCTTGCATTTCATAACCACATCAGCATGTTGGATGTATCAAAAAACTCCTCACAGGTTGATCCCTTTGAGGAAACAAAGCAATATCTCAGTAAAACACTGAGGGTTTTTTTTCAGTCTTGCTACTTGTGTCTTAATCTCCAAAACCAGACTTTTTTAACAGTGTGCATAGGTCCCCCAAGCATGCAGAAAGCATGTGGTCAGCTGTAACAGACAGATGTCACATATTCTATCTAGTAACAAGATTCAGTCTCCCTCTAGGAAAGGGTTAAGGCTCTGCAAATCATAGCAAGTTTTTGTGGTAGGAACTGCAGCCACTCAGCTTTGTGTGAAGCCAGCAGCATGTAAAAGACTTCACTAAGTAAAGCACACTCCCTTTTCCCCTGCAGACTCTACTAGCATGAAACAGCTCTGAAAAGTGCAGCACTCATGGACCGTGTTTTCTGGAGATGGTGCTTCTAATGCAGGCGAGGTGTGAGACTTTAGGAGAGGTTGATATCACCTTCCCCGTAAGAGCAACCTTTCTGGACACTGAAGGTCCTAACACAAGACCATGATGATGTGGGACAGTGGTATCTGTAAGCCTGTCTGCAGTGGTGACACTGAGCTCTGTGTGGTCAGCGCAGCAGCAGTGCAGCCAGGAGACGACCTCCCTCCACATGTGCTCTCTCCAGGAACCTGGCCCATCTCTGTCCCCTTCCTGATTGACTGTGTGGCCCTAGGCATGGCCCCACTAGTCTGTGAACATGCTTGTTATGAAGCAGGGAGGAGGCATAGAGAAGATTAACTTTTAGGGCCATCTCAAGCATTGTAGAGTGAGCAGCTGTGTGATGCTTTGGACCTTCATGCAACCACTGTTGTGTTGAGTTGCCAGGCCCCATGGCTCATAAATCCATTTAAGAGCTGCTGCAGCCCAGGAAACATTCACCCATGTGTGATTCAGGTATCCAATACTCTCACAGTGAGCTTTGCAGTAGGTTCCAGCAAAAGCTTTCACTTGGAATTGTTAAATGGACCTTCCCCTTCCACCATGCCTGGTATTGCAGGTAGACTTCAGTATGTGGCAGTGGCTAAAGCACTTCTAAAGCAGTGGCACAGAGGCCGTATCTCATTTGACCCACTAGTTCACTGGGACATGCTGCAGGTAATGACCCTTGCATTAGATGTTGAAGCACATCTCATGCTTCTGCCACACATAGGTTCCAGCTTTCTATTTTACCTGGCAAGGGAGGAAGTTTTATATTGGCCT
>NW_008824538.1:134411-148623 GCF_000699105.1 Pygoscelis adeliae | reverse complement strand
AGAATCATAGAATCATAGAATCATTTTTTTTTGTTTTATATTGGCCTGAATAACTTGTCCTTGAAGCTGTTCTGTTCATTCCTGCCAATTGTAAAGTTGTATTTGCAGTACATTTCAAGTACATCTCCTTACTAGTTTTCTCTTGTTTCTCCAATGAACAGATTATAGAAATGAGAACCTTCTAAGGTTATTGGAGGCTTTCATTTCACAAGTGCAGTGCAGAAATTTACTGTGAACAACTCATCACTGTTACTGTGGCTTCAAAGATTTAGACCAAGACAACCCACTCACTACCTTATGCAGTTCCTCCACTCTCCTTAAACAGCTGAGTTGTTTAAATCATCAGCCTCCTGTTTCCCCCATAGACAAGCCCTCCTACAGTGTCTCTGGAGAACTGAGTGCAACTTCTCGTTTACACTATAAAAAGGTGTCATGATATCTATGTAATATTTCAATCCAAAAGCATTGTAAGAAATCTCTGTATGTATCTGATTGTAGCAGCAACAGCAAACTGCTGTATCCACAGTATCTATAAAATAAAAGCGTATTCCCAAAAACCATGAATAAACTTTTTACCATTCATAACTTCATTTTTCTCATACATAAGCACAAGTAAAAAAGATTTTCTTTTTTTAATGCAAAATCAATGCTCTTTTGACATTTATACCAGGCTTAAACTTGAGCCTAAAAGTTTACAAAGCATTAGAACATGTAACCTCGAAATGTTTTCACTTGGAAAAATCTCCATTTATTAATAACCTTGAAAATGTTTATATTCATGATATTTTGGAATAAAGTTATCTCAGAATTAAATCAGCCCTGGATAACTTTGACTCACTTTGACCAGTACAAGCTATAGCCAGAATAGTGCAGGAACCTAGGTCCATTACATGGGGAACCTCCCTAATCTAAGTTCTGCATTAATTAATTTCATTCTATTTTATCCATTAGAAAATATCTACTTACCTTATGCAGTACATTAGTGTTACTATCTTTGTTGTAGCTTTTGGTGTTTAGTGCATATAGGTTTGACATGTGCTATGAATATTATATGCAGGCTGAATCTCCCATTAACTTCCAGGTAGTATTTTGTTAGAATAATTGTTGAGTAAACATAAAAGAACTTCTTGAGGTCATTTTTGCTTTGAATTACTAGATTTTACAGGCATCAAGCACTTCCTGCTGTCACTCCTGTTTAAAAATGCGGTCAGTGTCTTCTGTTGTATACCTTTTGCTTTAAGAGAATCAAAATAAGTGTCAAAAAATATTTTTCATGAAGTGACACATGAATTGTTACAGAATTGAAGGTTAGTCTGAAGAACATATCTTTTTAGGATCATCACCATTGTTACTAGACAGTTGTTGTGGCAAATATTCCCATGACACTTTGAGAAGGGAATGCTTGTAAGACTCATACACTTGTACAGGGAGAACAACAGTTCTCCTTGTCATAGTACCAGGAGCTCATTAACTGAAAGTGCTGTACAAAAAAGCCAAAGGATTCTGGACGAGAGATGACATCTATCTGAATGTTATAAAAGATTATGCTGACCTCCACTCGAAAGGTCTAATTGTTACCTTTAATAAATTAAATTTCCTGCACATAAGTTACCAATCAACAAATTTACAACATGCCAGTGGGCAGCTCACAAGCCATTTTCAGACTTTCTGACTCCTTTTGTCAAGGTAAGAGGTAAAGAAGAATCACAAAAAGACGAATAACCCTTGTTCTCTCTCTTACTCTAGTCCATGACTCCCATCCCATGCCAGTTTCCAGGCCATATACTAAAGAACATACGGTATGATTAAGTCCTGAACTCTGAATTTTGGGTTTTAATATCTTCATAAAGTGCCTAAAAAAGCATGCTACTGCCAATAAATTTCCTTCAAGATCTGCTTTTCTGGCCAAAACCACTTGATCTTCTTAGCCATACACTTGACTCCACACCTGTATTATGATTCTGATTTCCTTTACTCAGGCAGTTTGTCAGGCAATAAAACCATACACCACTGATATATTGCTGGACAAAATATAACCCCTGCTAGAATCTCAGATTTACTTCTAACTAGAATCCAAAGTTATTAACTCTGATTTTCCTTTGTGTTTATCACAAACCCTTCTAGAGGACATTAAATGTTTGCTAATTGGATACAGGGCATGAACATATTTGAAACACATGGGAGTCGGTATCCAGATCACAATTTTGGCACATGCCCCTTTTTAGAGTGACTCCACCTGCTGAATCACGTGTATGTGACACGGCTATTTGAAAGCCCACCCTAGGTTAAGTGAATTATAGGCCACCTTCTGTTGGCTTGTCAACCTTAGTGGTATCCCACATTGTCAGCATTACTTGTCCCAGCAGGCTGCCCCAGAAGGAGGCGGCAAATTCCCTACAGGGGGTTTTGGTGGAATTTTATGCCTATATCCCTAGCATTCATACACATTGAAATCCATGCATGTTGTGAATGTCCTTCAGACAAAGTGTAAAAACAACAGCATTTTCTTTACAGTGCTTTTCTAGACAGCTTAAGTTCGGAAGTTTGAGTATGCTCAACAAATCCATGATGAAGTAAAAATGCTGAAGACATTTAGAAATAATAAAGAATTATTACACTGGCTAAGTTTATGTGCCTTAACAACTGTTTTATCATAAGAAAAAGTGAGAAAAATCTATGGTGAATAAATGATTAATTAGGGAACTATAGCCTGTTATGCAAACTCTTTCCTCTTTTTTCCTCTACATTCCCACAGACTGTAAAAAAGGAACATGCCTGAGACTAGAGTGTAACTAATCAGTGCAAACACTTGCTAAACATTCATATTCCACATGTAGAAATCAAAATCACTCACTGTGAGCTATTAGCATATTTACTCATGTGGCTGACATTGAAATTTACTTTAACTACTGTCATAATCCAAGCACTGTAAGTATTGTCTGGCACTAGCAGGAAGTTGCATTTATGTGAGAAAGTTTATCCACTTTCCCGCTTCTTGAGGCTAGCAGAATAGTCAAGACACATGTTTAAAACCCTAATTCTATTATTTTGCAAGTGTCGGAGAAGCAGACCATATTAATTTTTAGACCATATTAGTTTTAATGCATTACTAACAGATCAAAATTTTTAAAAATAATTCCCTGACTTACAGACTTTCTCAGCTACATTTGTTTAAGATGTTTAAATCATTTTACATCGAAGGGACCAGTCTCACCACTCTTTATTATCCTGTTCAGAACTGAGCAGTGACTAGAGGACTTCTTAAAATTTATATTTGTAATGATCCAAGAGAATTTTAAAATACATTTGGAAAGAAAAACATGCAGTATGAATGTATCAGATGGGTAGCTATATATGTGTTGACCTTCTGTATGGAAGGAGAATTTTTTCTGCTCACAGAAAACCATATTCTTGGCTGTTATTTGAAGCAATTTTACAGTTGTTGAGCTGATGGACAAACTGAACGTTTTGCATGCTTTGAACTTCAGCCTTTCCACATAGCTGCAACAAGTCACTTTGAATCCTAAACTGACATGCTTAATCATAAATTATCAGTCTTCATTTAAGGCTATTTTAGAATGGTCTGTGATGCTTGAGCTGCTGGGTGGGCACTTTTTCACAATCTTGTAGCAGAAACACCACTTATTGGAAATGTCAATGGAGCAAAGGACAAAGCACAATCTGTAGCTACTTTGGACAGACTCTGAAAAAGCAAGCATGGGTGGCACATAGAGGACTGAGGAAAAGGGAGGACGAGATCCCCATTTGGGTTCTTTGTTGTCATTTTAGATTTATGGACTAACACAATGCATTTCCAGTGAAGGTGTGAGCTTCTGTATCGCCCATTTAACCTGAGGACAAAAGACTCACTTATCATAGCTACCTTCCAAAGAACATGTTGAAGTAGCCTATGAAGGACCATGTCAAAATTGCTAGTCTAGAAAATTATATAGTGAAGCTGTAGAAGATCAGTGAGAAGTAATTTTCTGTGAGAGAAACAGGGCTGGTATAGTTGGTTTTAGTTTGACGTACTTGCAGTGTATCAATACAATGACAATATTTTCAGCACTGGAAGGGATGCAATGAATAGATCACCAAGAAAAACATAACACAAAATTAATAATCTCCTTAATGACATGAAGTTTTAAAGAACGAGCCTGTAAATTTGGTATGGGTTTAATTACAAGTGCTCTCATAATGCAACAATGAAGCAGAGTGTACAAGCTCATCTTTCTGGTTACGTATTTTCTAGGTTTTGTTTTGCCCATATCCTTGTTGTTGTTGCCCATAACTTGTGTTTTCTAATTAATTAAAAAATAAATTCAGCATAGTTTTATGACTAAATGTCACCAAGAACTTGTAATATCCCTGCTTTATGTGTTTGAATTTTCATTAATGAAGCTATGAATTTGATAATTAGAAAGATTTTGATTACCACAAAATGAGCAGTAAATTTCCACAACAACAGTAGTGGGATTCATTTATTTTTTTAAAGAAAACTCAAGCCTTTGCATTTTTTTTAAGCTATTATAAAAATCCATTATCTGAAATGAAGCTAACAAGATCAGTTTTCATGAAGGTTTGATAATGATTATATTGCAAACTATATTAACCATCATGAAAGCAATTACCTTGTGTCTGTAAAGCCATAGACTATAGTCAAGGAAATTTGAAGTGCCCATGCAGAGAGAGCTATACTGTAAATTTTATTTCTCCAAAAGAAGCTGGTTATTCTATTAGGGAATTCTTTTAACTAAAACATAAAGCATAAAACCTAAATGGCAGTGATTCTGTAATTCATTTGTATGAATAATCACTGGGCTGCTGCTTCTGTGGCTCAGGTTGTAGGATTAGGTTGCAGTGCTTCTCTGTAAAGTATTTCTCAGCAAAAAAGGTATCATCAGGGACAAGAGCTTAAAAAAATCTTCAAGTGTTGTTCATAGATATGCTTAATAAGTACATTCTTAGAACAAATAAGGGACAAAGCAGCACTAAACTGAACCTTTAACATTTCTGCCTGTCCTGGTATTAGCAAGTTATATTGTTCATGTAAAAGTGTACAGTTTTCTGGTCCTATTCCTCTGCAGTAGCCGAGCTACTATGTTCTTATGCATCCAGTATAGTAGGTTAGACGGAAACCACAAAGGCTTCACCTGTATAAGTCAGTTAAAGAGTGCTGGGGAACATTCCCAAGAACTCAGCCATCTATACTGTCATAATGCCACAAGCCTTTTATGCAGTTGTCATCTGTGAGATTTAGCACCATTCCAAATAACTCTTGGGTATGGTTCAGGAGTTAGCATGGACCAGGGAGTCTCACCTGCAGCAGCCATCCTGGAGATGGGTGAATTTATTATTACAGAAGAGGTAGTTTTGAGCCTCAGTACCTGAGGGCAGTGCCAGTCATATTTAATTTAGTACTATTGAGTCAGCTGAAGTTCCTCATGGCTTTGACACATTGACACAGAGGTACTCACCTGGACAGTGGGACTGAGCCTGTAGGCACTGTGATGAGGTAGTACTCCTTTGCCGCTCCTGAGCAGAAGTTCAAAGTTCAACCTATCTCTCTACAGTCTATCTCTATACCTGTCTATCTCTCTTAGACAACTGTAAGCCTGGGATTACTCTGGTACTTGTCAGCAAACAAATGCCACAGTTATATGTGGTACCAATGGGAAATCTAACTTAGACACAAAAACAGCTATGCTCAGCGCAAAGGCTGTTTCATCCTTTGGCTGACTGAATCAATCAATCTCTTTGCTTCTTTGGTTTGTACTTTGTCTTGTGCATTATTGTGGTCCTTGGGCTGACTGGTCTGGTCAGTAGGGTCCTCAATTCAAGGCTACTTAGTAGCAATAGCCTTCCTTAATTGTAAAGCAAGAGGACTGTAAGCAGAAAGAAACGATTCACACTCTTCAACTTAAATTTAGGTATGGTCCAACATTCAGGAACCACCGCAGTGCACTTACTGCCATGTGATTGGGAAATTATCCAACATGGTGTGGTATCACAAAGGAGAACAAAACAAAGGCAGGGATGAGAATGTGACGCTGTGACATTAAAGTGCCATGGCACAAATCCCTTATCAGCCTCTTCTCTCCCATCCTGGGCTCCAGCCCCAGCCAGCTCAATGGCATCCACTGGGCTCACACCAGTGCACCCAGGTCTGTCTCATACTGGGGAACACCAAACTGGACCTAGTGTCCATATGGGGCCTCTCCAGTGCCAGACAGAAGGAAGCATTGCCTCCTCACCTGGCTGGCTGTGCTCTCTCTGGAACAGCCCGGGGCACAGTTGGCTTTTTCTGCAAGGCACGGTGATGTCTCCTGTTTGAGTTGTCCACCACGACCCCCAGATCCTTTTCTGCAAAGCTGCCTTCTTAGCAGCCAGCTCCATCCTACCCTCATGCACGGAGTTATTGCACCCCAGACAGAGGACTCTGCATTGTTGAACTTAGACAAGGCCCAAGCTTAGATTAGGATCAAGTTCAAAGACTGAATCAGTGAATTATTTCTCCTCAGTATCATACAGGGGAGTTCTTGGATCCAAGGAGAGTCTGCAGCAGTCTCATGTGTTGGATGAACGTTCAGCTTCTGAGCTGTTCAGTGGCAGTTGTGGGGAGAGGGAAGCAGCTGCATTGCAGTGCAGTTGCTTAGACTAATTGCCAAATACTGGAGACATATGATGAAAAATAACCCTGCAGTTTTGGCTGCGAGGAGTTGCTGTGAGTTAGTGAACCCTCAAACAATTAATGTCAAGAGAGTTTTTGTAATGTATTCTAAACTTGTAGCTTTCGTTGGTTAAAGCTTAACACAACATGCTGTTGTATGTCTTGTACTATGGTATCTTTCTCACAGTAATGTTTCTCTCTCCAGTGGTTTGTTATCCCAGTCTCTTCCCTTTCTCTTTATTCACTTTCCTTAAAAAATAGAAAGTATGTTACAATTCTCACAATCTAGTTTTTTTTAGGGTACAACTGTTTCTATTAATCTCATTTAATATTGTTATTAATTGTATCATCAAATACAATTAATTGTTTCATCAGAAAATAATATTAAAACCTTCTTAATTTTGAAGCACGTTTGTTGGATTCAGAAAACAACTGCATATCTTTTAATTCTGAGGTTCAAAGAAATCAAACAAACAAACAACCCATCATTGTAAGTAATTCATTATGCCTTCTCCAGTCCTGCCTAGGAAAATAATGTAAAACTGGAGTACTCCTGAATTAAGCACAAAGAATTTCTACAAGGTAAACAGATCAGATGTTAGGGCTAAAAAGGATCCCAGAAAAGTAGCCACATACCCCTACATACTGTGTGACATATATGCGATGAAATTCTGTTTCCGTCAGAAAGTCTTGAAGGGCACTGTTCACAGGCAAATAAAAATGAGTAAGTTTTCGTGAAGAAGCTGTAACAAGCTCCTTGTCTGGTTCCTTCCTTACAGGAGCAGAAGGAAGAATATTTAATCCTCTGTTATCACCTGCTAGCTCACCTGCTCCTGGGCTGGCCCTATGCCAGCATCCTTCTCCTTCTTGCTGTGTTCATTTCTGCACTACTCGGGTTCTTTTTTCGTATCTCATTCCCTGTGTGGTATCAGTCTCCCTTCAGCTCTACATCAACAGTCGTCTGAGAGGTCACCTTTCCTTCTTTTCATTTCCATTACTGATTAGATCATTTTAAAGGTCCATTTTTTCTGTTTCAACTAGTAAATGTCTGATCAGGATAGCTATGCAGTCTGTTACTAGCAGTCTGAGCACTACCACTGAACTGTGGATTATTTTGTGTGTTTAAGCATCATTGCTTGACTGCTATATCCACTTACTGTGACAGTAGTTGTTAAAGATAAGTATATGAACAATTTAATGGCTCATAGAGAAAGAGAGCTGGAATTCATCTGTGAACTTGCACTGAAAACGTGGAATGACGTCTGTCATCCAAGGTGAATATACAAATTACTTCCCCGGAGGAAGAGAAGCAACTGAAAGACTAGGCTGATTCTTGAGGGGAAGGATGCTCAACAAAGCAAAGAATCTGTTCTATGTTTGTTTGTTTTAAACTCAGAATTAGGGCATTATGTTTTCAGTATAACAGCTAGCAGAGGTCCACCAGAAAGAAATTGAGGACTATGCTTATTCTCCATTTACCAGCTTTGAGTTCCTGCCCAGAGATGATCTACACAGCTGAAAACTATCTCATTCTAGGACCAAACTGGTGTCCTTTGGGGTTTTTTGTTGTTATTTTGGTCCAGACTTTTTAGTAAATTATTTGAGAAATAGCTTTTTGCATTCTGCAAAGACTGACAGAAAAGAACATACACTAAAGGACAAACCTCTGCAAATCTGTGTGATGTTAAACCTACAGTAAATGAGTAACATTAGATCCAAACAGTGTAACACACTGTTACACTCAAGCAGTGTAACACACTGAAGAGACACGGTATTATGCAAACAAATGTTAATAAGATAATACACAGGAAATAGATGCTTAGTTCTCTAACCAGCTGAATGAATCCTTTGCTAGCAATCTTTAAATATTGCTAAAACACACTTTCGAAGAGAGCTTGATGTGGTCAGGAATCATTGCTAGAGTTAATATCAGGTTAAAATCATTACTCTGTAATAGATGTAGTTCACAGCAACCTACAGCAGACTTCAGAGTGTGACGCAGTGGTGGGATAGAGAATCACAAGGCTGGGGTTGTGGGTCCTTCATCTGAGTCACACTGGCTCTTGTATGTGCAGCTTTCCCTCCTACATGGGAACTTCCACCTCTACCAAAGTATTTCTGATCCAGTTATTTATCTGGATCCCGGTACTGGTTTTGGCTGGGATAGAGTTGATTTTCTTCATAGCAGCTTGCATGGTGCTATGTTTGGGATCTATGCTGAAAACAGTGTTGATAATACAGGGAAGTTTTAGTTACTGCTGAGCAGTGCTTAGACAGAGTCAAAGCCTTTTCTGCCCCTCACACTGCCCCACTAGTGAGCAGGCTGGGGTGCAGAAGGATCTGGGAGGGGGCACAGCTGGGACAGCTGACCCCAACTGACCAAAGGGATGTCCCAGACCTTAGGATGTCATGCTCAGCAATAAAATCTGGGGAAGGAGGAGGAAGGGGGGAAGTTTGGAGTGATGACATGTGTCCTCCCTAGTCACCATCACATGTGATGGTGCCCTGCTGTCCTGGAGATGGCTGAAACACCTGCCTGCCCTTGGGAAGCAGTGAATGAATTCCTGATTTTGTTTTGCTTGTGCACACAGCTTTTGCTTTACCTGTTAAACTGTCTTTATCTCAACCCAGGAGTTTTCACACTTTTATCCTTCCGATTCTCTCCCCCATCCCACAGTGGGGAGTGAGCGAGCAGCTGGGTGGGCTGAGCTGCCCACCAGGGTGAAACCACAATCCTGTAAAGCCTGCCAGATCCAGTATCTTTCCACCATGAGAGTCAAAACAAACAAACAAACAACAAAACAAAAAAAAAAAAAGAGGGAAATACCACTAGAAATTCAAGAGTTAGCCTTTGTAATGTTTCTGGTCCCACATGTGTTGGGTTAATGCATCAAATAATCACAGAAGTTTTTATGCACTGAAGATTAATTGGTTTGTATTAGCTTTTAAAATATATTAACTATCATTTTTCCAATCCACCATCATTTACATCTAATACAAAGTGAAGAGGGGTGTACAAAAGTTAAAACAAGGATTCAAGAACCTTAAGGGAGATTTAAGCAATACAAATGTATTTGTTTACAGCATGTTATTTCAGGGTCTTGTTTACTGTGATTTAAAGGTAGTAGTTCTCATGATTTTATGCTAATGAACATTACATACAAAAGCATTGGGTAGGGCCTCTTTCTGAGGACTTTGGCCAAGTCTACTACTGTAAGTTCTCCAGGAGGGACACAAATTTATTAAAATCTGATAAAACTGTAAATCTCTTACTGCAAATCTTATGGTGTCTTTAACAATGCTAGGAGATTTAAACCATTATATTCTCATTTAAAATGCAGTTTTCAAAGTGACACTCTCCAGTAGCAACCACAATATATACAACTTCAAACCCCTTCATAGATCCACAACAGATACATGTCCTTCAAAGCAGGGAACATAGAGATGAAGCCATCTGTTAAAAAGGGCAGCCAAAAGGATAAAGTACTGGGAGGTAGAATGTAGATAACTTAAATATATTTACTCCGGTCTGCTTATATGGTATTTTTAAAAAAAACCCTTTTACAGTAAAACTGCAACAATGAAAAAGGTAAAGTCATTTAACAGTGGAGTAAAGGAGACTATGAAGAGAAGAAAATGTTTGAAGAAGTGGAAGGTCTGCCCAGACAAGGAGAACAGAAAAGAACATAAGCTCTGTTGAGTTAACTGGAAACACATAATAAGGTCAAAAAGTTACTCCTCAGTAATCTTTAACAAAGAATTACAAAGTAATAGTAAATACACTCTCAAGCACTTTGTGAGTAAGAAACTTACCAAAAAGTCTTAACACTGACAGATGATCAACACGTTCCTGGAGCACTCACAGAAAGTAAGGCTGTAGAAGAAAAATTGAATTAATTCTCTGCAGTGTTCCCTGTGTAGCAGCTCCCACACCAAAGCATTTCTCCACAGAGGAAGAGGAGGAACTGCTTCAGAAAGAAACTTCAGTAGAATGTGTTAAAACAGATAAGTTGAGTAGTAGTAAATCACAAGAACCGGCTGGTATCCACCCAGAAACTAACAGAACTGCAGTGTGAACTTGCCAAAGTGTTAAGTAATAGGTTACACAAATCAGCCTCCGTATCAAAGGAATGGAAGGGGATGCAAAATTGAGGAATGCAAGGCAATACAGGGCCATAGGTTTGATATCTGTACCAGGCAAACCTGTAGAAATAGCAACAACAGAACCGAAATGGCATGTGGATAAATTGATATATCAGAGAAAATTAACCTAGCCCTGGTAGATTAGAGACATTCCTCACAAATTACTGATTAGAGAAATGAAGGTGTGAACAAGGATGGAAAAGCATGCTGATCGCTTAAGCCACAGCCCTCCAAAACACAATCAAGGCTCCCATTGACAATCCTCACATTGAGAAAAAAGCATTTTCATTTATTGCTTATTCAGATTCAGAATAAGCTACCAGCTTTAAATGAAAAGGAGTAACTAGAAAGGCCCACAGGGATCTTAAATTCTGGTATTCAAAGATGAATAAATGGGATGGAAAAGAGAGCAAGGTGACATAGTTTTTTGGTTACCCAAAACTATTCAGAGTAGTAAAGAAAAAAAAAAAATTGCTGCAGAAAGTTGTGGAAGAATCTCATGGTACTAAATGGCAACATAAATAAAAGTTTATGTACAGCAAAGCACATGGAAAAAAAATAGTCCTTAATATGAGTAGACAACAAAAGCCTTTGAAATTACCTATAGCCATTAAGGAGAGATCATGGAGAATGCAGGCTAGATCTGTACTCAAGTCAAGGTGCAGCAAGAGTGGGATGGCTCCCTAAGGGAACGTGAGCCTGGAGCCACCAGGTATCCCACAGCCGGCAGGGCAGGACCCTCATCAACCAGGGATAATCCCATAGTACATGGGCAAAGGAGCAGGGCGGGTCCAACCACAAGTCCAGAGCATAAAGCAATTGCATGGTTGTTGTCCCACAAGCGGGGTCCGGTACCCGGTGTGCAATAAGCCAATCTTACACACAGAGCCAAGATAGTTATTTATCTCTTGTTTACACAAAGCTAGCACACCACACAAAAGAACTACAGCATATTTATATTGTTACATGATTAGTAAAAGCCCGCCTAAGGTCATGCTCATTGGTTAGTTGTGTTCAAATTAGCCTCACTTGCTATGTAAATTAGCACACATGCTCCTTGCAGGGCGGGGGCGGTGGCGCAAGTCTTTCCAGTCTTGAATTGAGTCAGTGGTTGCAATCTCCCCCTGCTGCCTTTACCTTTCCCCTAGTTACCACAGGTTTTTTTGCTGACTTCTTGTTTCTTTGGCAATCATCTAGCCTCCAACACCTTCTAGGACAGGATGTTCCCCTTTTATCAGTCATCTAGTTCTTCTTCAAGGACATAGTTGTTGTAAGGCATGCATTGTTTATACAAGGTAGTCAGGCTAGTAAAATGAAGACTACAGTCTAGGATAGGTATTAACCCAAACATATGGCTACACGGTGACAAGGTCAAGCCAGAAAGTAAACCTGCAGGTCAGGGTTAGGATCAGGTCCAATGACAACAGGGCAGGTCCACAGTGACAAGGTAGGGCTGAGGTCAAGCCAAGAAGTCAGCTCACATGTTGAGATCCAGACCAGACCAGACCAGACCAGACCAGACCAGACCAGACCAGACCAGACCAGACCAAAAGGGCTCCGTGGCCAGGCACAGACATGGCAGTAGTTAAGCTGGAGACTGCTCCAGCATGGTTTAGACGGGGACTGAGGCCAAGGGCTGAGCTGAAATAGAGCTCCTGGGTCCATGGGTGTGGGTGGAGGCTCCAGGTGAGGCAGGTTAGGGCCATTAGGGCACTGACAGATATCACACAGACCATAGTTAAACAGTAGATCTCACTACAGGGACCTGTGTATATCAATTGTATAAATGTGTTCAAGAACAGATTAGTCAAACTCAAAGAGAAGCCCAATGAGACAGATTAAATATAGTGATGAAAACACTTCTTTTGGCTCAGGAACTCCCATCCACTGCCCGGCTGGCAGCTGTGTGCATCTGTATATCCATGTGAATGAACCTATGTGGTTGTATGGTCACATGCTCCTTCTATGAGCATCTGCTGCTTGCTCACATGAGATAGACCCCTGGGCTAGCTGGGTATTGTGCCCAGTTCATGGGGACATTCTTGTATCACCTTCAAATGGGAGGTAAGAGCTGGATCGTGCCACTCTGATTCACTACCATTGTGAATAGTCATGAGCTTCCCTCTCTTTAGGCACTTGAATCACACTAAAACATAACCTGCTCTTTTGCTAAACTCCCCTGTTTGCTGAGATAGTTTGCACAAGCAGAATCAGGAAGCAAGGACCATGGGCTTTGTACCCATTCTTCTGTATTCACAAGATTCTTCCTTCTAACTTCATCAGAAGGGAAGAATTAGCACAAGAAAGCCTCTTACTGGTTCATTAAAATGTTATTTCTTTTGATACAAATTATTGAATTCTCTTTTACTTATGTCATCTGTAGACAAATTAATATCCATTAACAACAAAACAGTACAGATATCTGAATGTCAGATTTAAGTATGAAGCAGCTACCAGGCTAGTGTAAAGCTGAATGACTTTTTTGCCCACACAGGGAAGACTTTCCAGCCAGTTTTTAGGAGCACAGAACCTGGAGCTTATGTTTTTGAGACACATTGCTTCTTTAGAGATGTTAAACTACTGACTCCAGAACATCAAGTAGTAGCACATTTCCTCTTCCGTAGAGATTGATCACTGCTCAGAGTAGAGCTAATGGCAAGGCAGTGAGGTTTTTTCTTTCTGCTTATTCACTTGACTTAGGCGATTCCCAGTGTGCCTGAACATACCCAGAGAGTTAAATTCAGGGCCCTGTGTTTCAGGAGAGCATCTCACAGAAATGGAAAAGACCCCCTATTCTGCTCTACCTGGTAACAACAAAAAAACCTAATAGAAACAGACTGGTGGTCTACTTCCCCAGTGCCCCATCTCTGACCATGGCAGGACCTGAATGCTTCTTCAGACAATGCAAGCGTCTGCCTTTATGCACTACATGGTTAGATGGTCACAGTGGTACACTCTGGTCTTGGACTCCGTGCATCTGAGTCCCCTTTTTCACCAACTTCTGCGTCTTGCAGAGCACAGAAGCACTTACATTGACATAAGTATAACAGTTTCAGCTCTACATTGAGTCAATAGCTGCAGCCTTATGTCACATTTTTCACTTCAGCTGGACAATTATAATGCTCAGGTGGCCATTTTCCTTGACTTACAATAAACCAAGCACATTAAGGTAGGAAGAGAAGGAAGATCCATTTCCTTCTGCAGCACAGGAGTTTTCAGCATTTGGCTGCAGTGGGTGATGAGGTGTTAATAACATGAGTAATTGTCCTGAGCCTTGTGAAGATCCCTCTTTTCTCTTTATCTCCTGCTCTGCATTTGGAGCTGGTAAGGAAGGAAGCCCCTACAAAACCCCAACCCCATCCCAAGTCAGTTTGACTGATAGCTTTGGGATTATCAGGT
>NW_008824538.1:133757-134383 GCF_000699105.1 Pygoscelis adeliae | reverse complement strand
TCAAGACATAATTAACTCCCTGGCATTTTCAGAGGCTTCAGACACTGTCAGAACTAAAGCCTTTCCTGATTTCAGTGGCTTACACTCTGTCCCAAAGTCTGAAATGCTTTAGCCCAGTGCAGGTTTCTGGGATTCTGATACAAGGCACTTGGGAATTTCATGTGCCATGATATATGAGAACAAAGAAAATAATCCAATATTCTCATCTGCCCTTCATTTATGAACTATATTAACTGCTTTAACTCATCTTTGTCTCTCATAAAGGTTATGGCCTGACATAGAAAAATGAATATACTTTCCAACATTCTTATTGATGTTTGGTCATATCTTTAAATATTCTTTATAGTAGCAAATCATATTTTGAATGCTGTTAGTTTCTTGACCTCAAGAACTGCCAGGACGCCTGCATAGATGAACAAGGAGCTCCTGGACAAACTCAAACACAAAAAGGAAGCCTACAGAGGGTGGAAGCAAGGACAGGTAGCCTGGGAGGAATACAGAGAAATTGTCCGAGGAATACAGAGAAATTGTCCGAGCAGCCAGGGATCAGGTTAGGAAAGCTAAAGCCCTGATAGAATTAAATCTGGCCAGGGACATCAAGGGCAACAAGAAAAGATTCTATAGGT
>NW_008824538.1:121320-132109 GCF_000699105.1 Pygoscelis adeliae | reverse complement strand
ATTCCAGGTCAGGCTGGATGGGGCTCTGAGCAACCTGATCTAGTTGAAGATGTCCCTGCCCACGGCAGGGGGGTTGGACTAGATGACCTTTAGAGGTCCCTTCCAACCCAAACTATTCTATGATTCTATGATTCTGTGAACTTCCTAAGGCAATAATTTCCTCAGTCTAATCTTACGTTGCATAATGCAGTTCCTTGTACTCATTTTAAACTCTTGCTTTGTTCATTAACTGTCCTTCATCTTTCTGTTAGGAGATGGGGAGAATATATATTTCCTAATTATCTCCTCCAGATGACTCTCTATTTTATATATACCTGATATTTCTTCTCCTATTTCTCTCCTTCTTGTAGTAATAGTGCCCATGATCAAAGCTGGCATAGGCCATGTGCCACCAACAGATTTCTGGTGGAGGCAGATGCCACTATTATGAGTTTCTAGATTTAGCCCTACTTAACCCTGTTTTCTTCCTCTGTACACAGACCAAAGGTTATTCATTTCTTTCTCTTTCAAGAGAGACAGGTCTGAAATTTCAAGAGAGACAGCTGAACATGTTAGAATCAGTGGATACATGAAAGAATGAAAACCAATATTTTTGTCTGTGTGCTACAATGGAAAGCACTGTTCATAGAGCAGCAGTTTCAGTTAGCCTGAACTTTCATCATCTCAACTTTCACTGTTAATCCCAAGTGAACTGTCTAAAATGCTATGAGGATACTACTTCTGCAAGGAGTATAATTTTTATGGAAGAAGAAATACTGAACAGAGAAAAGCCTCTCTTGCCATCTGTTATCTTGTTAGGATAAAAACCCTGAAGATCCATGTTTATTTTTGGGTCCAAAGCATTCCAAGGGACTCATGGCTGTGGGTTTTTTGTGGGTTTTTGTGTATTTTGCATTATTCTTTAAATGCCCTTCAATAGTACCCAGTGTAATCTTCTCCATAATTTTTCCAGGAACTGATGTTAGACTAACAGGTCTGTAGTTGCCTGGATCTTCTTTCACACCCTTCTTGTAAATTGGAATAACATTGGCTAGCTTCCATTCAGCAGGGACCTCCCCAGACTCCCAAGAGCTTTGGTAGATGAATTTTTGAATTTTTCTTTGTAACTTGCTGATTTTTTTTTTTTTAAATCCAGGAGATTTTTCAGAGAAAAAAGATTTTTTTCAATGTGATTTATATCAGAATTCCTCTACATTCAAGATACTCCTGCTTTTACTCACCCTCATGGTTGTTTTTGGAAGTGTCATTTTACATTGACTCATGTTAGCACATGCAAACTGACTTGAAATGTTAAGACCATGTTCGAAGATTCTTTCTGGGACTTGGAATAAGATATTGGTCAGAAAAGGGTTATAATTTTTTTGCTTTAATTAATTTGAAGGAAAGAAAATAACACTTTCCTTCATTTTGTTATGTCATATTCTAACGATATCTTCACTTATTTGCCAGTATTTGGAATCAGGGCTCAAGCTTTTCATGGCTGCCTGTTCTGTAGTACCTAGATGGCAGAGAAACTCACAACATTACTTCACCATTTTCCCCTCCTAATAAATGAAAGCAAAGGGTCCATTTTTTAAGTCGTTTAAGCTCTTTTGTCAGGGAGACCCATTACAGAGCTTAACCCCATCCTGATATTCTAGTAGCAATTCCTCCCCTAACCTGTTGGTGACTTGATCCTTGAAAATGTAAGAATCCTGTTTTCAGGTAGATTGCATTTATGGGCTGAGCAGTGTCCATGTTCCCAGGAGGAGGTGTATGCAGGGAATGAATTAAAGAATCAACTAGGATTCATTCAATTTTGTGTGCTTAATCTGAAAACCTCTTATCAAGGCTGAATAGAGCACTTGTGCACATCAGTTCCAGAAGGTAATTTGCTGTCTCTGTAAATTTGTGTGAAAGAAAGAAATTATCCTGTTAATTGACATGGAAGAAGAAATAACTGCAGAAGTTCCTAGGCCCAGCATCGCCCAGGATGTGGCTTACACATCATGGCTCATTTGTGCACATTTTTCCCTTTCAGACAGCTGCAGTTAATGAGCTGAATACATGAGACAGCAGCTCATGTCTCTAGGTAAGATGTGAAAATTCCCATCCTTTCTGTTCTTTTTACGTCTTTGTGGTTATTTATATGCAGTTACCTATAGTGCATGCAGAACAGTCTATTATTATCGCTGCCAGCTCTAACAGTGTGATATCCAGGAAATTCAGGCATGAACTGCAGCCCTGTTCTGCTACTTGCTGCACAAGTACATACCAGAAAGGAATCTGCTCAAAAATATCAGCATAGAGGTTGAATATGAGAATAAGACAAATGGAGCAGACAGACAGACAGGGAAAAACAAGGAAACAGTGGGGCAAGAAAAGGGAGAGTTTATATCTTTTCTATATTGTGCTGACCAGCCGTCTAGATCACAGAATCTTTACTCCCTTGCAAATACCTGTAGGCAGCTATTAGGTTGTCCATTAGCAGTCTTGTCAACAAACTAATCAAGCCCAGCTCCCTCCACCTCTCTTCATATGTCATATGCTCAGCCCCACCTTAGAACGCCTTTATTACACTTTCCCCAGTTTCTTGATAGCTTTCTTATACTGGGAGCCATGAAATGGTAGACAGCACATCAGATGCAGTACTAAACAGAAGGGAGTGCTTACTGTCCTGGACCTGCTGACTGTACTCTTGCTAAAGCAGCCCAGGATGTGGTTGCTTTTCAACTTGCTGTCCACCAAGGGTTCCAGGTCTATGTAAAACTATGGTTATACCACACAAAGATTAGCAAAAGTAAAGCAGGTTAGGTACAGACACCTAGTGAATTAGAAAAATTGCCATCACAGCTCAACCGAGTAAGAGGGAGCTGCAGGCCGGTCACATCAAGTTTGGACAGAGCAGGCGTGACAAGCCTTGGTGCTGAGGCCTGGCAAACTCAATACAGAGCTCATGGCCTATTACTAGTAATGGCAATTCTGTATTACAGGGCTACATGGTTATGGTATGACAGACAGACTGGTGTGAAGTTTTCTTTCTTCCTTCTCATCCATCTCCATCCTTCTCAGTCACAGAATCATAGAATCATAGAATCATTAAGGTTGGAAACGATCTCTAAGATCATCGAGTCCAACCGTCAACCCAACACCACCAGGCCCACTAAACCATGTCCCTAAGTGCCACTTCCAGGGATGATGACTCAACCACTTCCCTGGGCAGCCTGTTCCAATGTTTAACTACTCTTTCAGTAAAGAAATTTTTCCTTACATCCAATCTAAACCTCCCCTGGCGCAACTTGAGGCCATTTCCTCTCGTCCTTTCGCCAGTTACTTGGGAGAAGAGACCGACACCCACCTCGCTACAACCTCCTTTCAGGTAGTTGTAGAGAGCAATGAGGTCTCCCCTCAGCCTCCTTTTCTCCAGGCTAAACAACCCCAGCTCCCTCAGCCGCTCCTCATAAGGCTTGTTCTCCAGACCCCTCACCAGCTTCGTTGCCCTTCTCTGGACATGCTCCAGCACCTCAATGTCCTTCTTGTAGTGAGGGGCTCAAAACTGAACACAGTATTCGAGGTGTGGCCTCACCAGTGCCGAGTACAGGGGCACGATCACTTCCCTACTCCTGCTGGCCACATTAGTTCTGATACAGGCCAGGATGCCATTGGCCTTCTTGGCCACCTGGGCACACTGCCGGCTCATGTTCAGCCGGCTGTCGACCAGCACCCCCAGGTCCTTTTCCGCCAGGCAGCTTTCCAGCCACTCTTCCCCAAGCCTGTAGCGCTGCATGGGGTTGTTGTGGCCAAAGTGCAGGACCCGGCACTTGGCCTTGTTGAATCTCATACAGTTGGCCTGGGCCCATCGATCCAGCCTGTCCAGGTCCCTCTGCAGAGCCTTCCTACCCTCGAGCAGATCAACACTGCCGCCCAACTTGGTGTCGTCTGCAAACTTACTGAGGGTGCACTCGATCCCCTCATCCAGATCATTGATAAAGATATTAAACAGAACTGGCCCCAATACTGAGCCCTGGGGAACACCGCTCGTGACCGGCCGCCAACTGGATTGAACTCCATTCACCACAACTCTCTGGGCCCGGCCGTCCAGCCAGTTTTTGACCCAGCGCAGAGTACACCTGTCTAAGCCGTGAGCCGCCAGCTTCTCTAGGAGAATGCTGTGGGAGACGGTGTCAAAGGCCTTACTGAAGTCCAGGTTGACCACATCCACAGCCTTTCCCTCATCCACTAGGCGGGTCACCTGGTCATAGAAGGAGATCAGGTTGGTCAAGCAGGACCTGCCTTCCATAAACCCGTGCTGGCTGGGCCTGATGCCCTGGTTGTCCCGCACCTGCCTTGTGAGCGCTCTCAAGATGAACCGCTCCATGATCTTCCCCGGCACCGAGGTCAGGCTGACAGGCCTGTAGTTCCCCGGATCTCCATAATCTTCCCCGGCACCGAGGTCAGGCTGACAGGCCTGTAGTTCCCCGGATCCTCCTTTCGGCCCTTCTTGTAGATGGGCGTCACATTCCTCAGCCTCCAGTCACCTGGGACCTCCCCTGTTGGGTGGATCCCATCTGGCCCCATAGACTTTTGAGCATCCAGGTGGTGTAAAAGGTCATTGACTGCTTCCTCTTGGATTGGGGGGGGGGGTATCCTGCTCGCCTTCCCTGTCTTCCAGCTCAGGGGGCTGAATACCCTGAGGATAACTGGTCTGCCTGTTAAAGACTGAGGCAAAGAAGGTATTAAGTACCTCAGCCTTTTCCTCATCCTTGTTGACAATGTTCCCCCCCTGCATCCAATAAAGGATGGAGATTCTCCTTGGCTCTCTTCTTGTCATTAATATATTTGTAAAAACATTTTTGTTGTCTTTAACGACAGCAGCCAGATTGCGTTCTAGCTGGGTGTTTGCCTTTCTCATTTCCTCTTTGTGTGACCTAATGAGATCCCTGTACTTTTCTTGAGTTGCCTGCCCCTTCTTCCACAAGTGGTAAACTCTCCTTTTTTTCCAGTCCAGTCCCTCTCCCCCCATAGGATATTTTTTGGAGGAAAGTTGTTGGAAAATGTTTCGACAAATATTTTGGAGGGAAAGCTGTATGTATTTTTTCTAACACTGATTTGCTTGCTCTTTGCTACCTGGACCAAAGTGAAAGCATGGGTGTAATGGCCACCAGACAAATCCTTTAGTTAGCAAGGGCTGAAATGTGACCTGGGCCACTGCAGCAGTGCATACTTTGTGATATACTCAACACACCTTTGAAACAAATGACCCTGCAGCACAGTAAATCTGTGAATTTGTTTTACAAAAGTAAATAACAGCTATGAATCCCCTTCTCTGGAGCATGTTTTACTGAAGCCATAAAATACTCTGACACAGTCTGCTTCACAGCAAACCTAAGGTAAAAACCAAATATCCCTTATGCCATAAAGCCAGAGCTCTGGAGCACTGTTCTGCCAGGCTGCCACAGTGCAGGATTGCCATCTGCAGGGCAGCTTGGCATCTGGCTCCCCTGGAGGCTGGCAGGCTCCTGATCCCCATGCATATCCTTCAGAATTGTAGGAAATGAGAGTGCTGCCAGTGCCAGGGGAGAGGCTGTTCTGAAAAATACATGTGTCTAAACTGCACCTGCATTAAGAAAAGACCTGTTGCTCTACAGAGTCACAGAATTTGCAGCCAGCTTGACACAGGAATTACTATCATCTCTTTCTTAAACATGGTCCTACCCCCTTGCATAGTTTATGCATATGTTGCCAGACATGCAGAAGGGCGATGAACAAGCCTGGGACGTCACCTGCAGTATAGCTAACCTCTCCTTTCCATTATAGGGTCAAATCACTCCCTTCCTTTGAAGGCAGGATCTATGCCAGTCACCTCAGTAGTGTACACAGTCTGCTTTCTTGGCAGATATGTTTGTAGGTGGGGAAGTACCTGTACATCAAGCCATGCTCTGATAACAAATGTCCGCTGTGGTCCAGGCACAAAAGAGAAGGGGATGGTCTGGTCCCTAAGGACAGGGCAGGGATTCATCAGGCTTACATTCTTTTTCTGTCTTCTCCACAGACCCAATTTTACTTGGGACAAGTCACCTCCCAGTTCCCCATTTGCAACACCAGAACAACAGTCTTATTTTTCTCTTGCTTTTGCAGTGTCTAGGTGTTTAGATGCCTGGAGTGATTCCTAGTCTTTGCGTCTGTACTGTCCCTATAAAAATGCTTGTGGTCTCCCACTGCCCTGCAGCTGCAAGTGAATATAGCAGTGACATAGAATCGTAGAATCATAGAATGGTTTGGGTTGGAAGGGACCTTAAAGATCATCTAGTTCCAACCCCCCTGCCATGGGCAGGGATACCTTCCACTAGATCAGGTTCCTCAAAGCCCCATCCAACCTTGCCTTGAACACTTCCAATGATGGGGCATCCACAACTTCTCTGGGCAACCTGTTCCAGTGCCTCACTACCCTCACAGTAAGGAATTTCTTCCTAATACCTAATTTAAACCTACCCTCTTTCAGTTTAAAACCATTGCCCCTCATCCTGTCACTATACTCACCGATAAAGAGTCTCTCCCCATCTTTCCTGTATGTCCCCTTTAAGTGCTGGAAGGCCACTATAAGGTCTCCCAGAGCCTTCTCTTCTCTAGGCTAAACAACCCCAACTCTCTCAGCCTTTCCTCATAGGGAGGTGCTTCAGCCCCCTGATCATCTTCATGGCCCTCCTCTGGACCCACTCGAGCAGGTCCATGTTCTTCTTATGCTGGGAACTCCAGAGCTGGATGCAGCACTCCAGGTGGTGTCTCATGAGAGCCAAGTAGAAGGGGACAATCACCTCCCTCAACCTGCTGGCCACACTTCTTTTGATGTAGCCCAGGATGCGATTGGCTTTCTGGGCTGCTAGCACACATGGCCAGCTCATATTCAGTTTTTCATCCACCAGTACCCCTAAGTCCTTCTCCGCAGGGCTGCTCTCAATCCACTCATCACCCAGCCTGTATCCATGTTTGGGATTACCCCAACCCAGGTGCAGGACCTTGCACTTGGCCTTGTTGAACTTCATGAGGTTTGCATGGGTCTACCTCTCTAGCCTGTCAAGGTCACTCGGGATGGCATCCTGTCCCTCTAGAGTATCAGCCATGCCACTCAGCTTGGTGTCATCAAGACATGGTATGTGTGGCTAAGTTAACAATAGCTATCAGAAATATATCTTGTCAAATACACTCAGAAATGCATAACCTTCTTCACAGCTTCACCCTGATGACATACAAATAGCCACTGTGCTCCACAGTGCTTTGCTGTTAATCTATCTTGTGCAAACTAAGGAGTATTTGAGCAATTATATAGTGGCAGGATAGTTACACATGGCTGTTACACAGGAGGGCAGTTTCCCCAGCACCTTCAAGGAGAAAACAGGTTAAGAGAGAGCTGCAGCAGCCTACACAGAGCAGGCAGAGCATGACTCTTGGACTCCTTTCTGCCTCCACAGTGCACAGCACACAAGCTCCCAGTGATCTGGGACTTCCACATGGTGCTTGTCTCATTGCACTGGTCAGCAGAGATGGACAGAGGCGTACAGAGATGAAGGAGTCTCTCCCCAAGGTCAGGGCTTGCATCTCCTCTGTGGCAGAACAGTTTCACCAGCTGGGCCTGGGCAGCACAGCAGGAGAGCTGGGCTTTGTGTCTGGCTCAGGCAGCAGGTCACCTGTGCGGTCCAGGGCTGGACTGGCTGGCTGTACCAACCACAACCCCTCACAAAATGGTGCCAGTCTTCATGGCAGCTTTGGGGCACCATTGCAATACAAGCAGTAAACACAATGACCCTGCCCTGGAACCCTCACTTGTCACACCACACTGCATTGTGTTGTTGCCTTGCCTGCCAAGGTTCACACACAAAAACGTGGGTCCACCTGGGGTGGGACAGTTTGAAGATTCAGCCTTCAAATCACCTTACTAAAAGAGAATTTTGATACTGTTTGTTACATACTCACAGTTATTTTCTATTCTGTTAACAAGCTGGTGAACTTATTTTACATTTCAATGTAGAAATTCTGTATGCTAGCATCACTGAAACACATCAAATGATGGATTTGGTGCAGTGCTTCTTCTCCTAATGTTTCCTAATAAAATAATCACCCTGATTTACTTACATGACTACTCCAACCCCATCAGCTGGCCGTAACCTTACAGACACAAATATTTCAATAACCAGCCAAGACCAACCTCAAGCAATTACACTGGAAAAGAGA
This sequence comes from Pygoscelis adeliae, assembly GCF_000699105.1. Lineage (NCBI taxonomy): Eukaryota > Metazoa > Chordata > Aves > Sphenisciformes > Spheniscidae > Pygoscelis > Pygoscelis adeliae. The sequence goes on along the minus strand of NW_008824538.1, from coordinate 123,901 downwards.
CCCTAGCCTTTTGCTGCTCTCATTCTGCCCAGCTCTTTCTCACTGATATTTGTGATAACATGACATGGAATAATCTCAGCTATCCTGAAGCTGTCAGTACATAAGAACTTTTGTAGAAATGGGCAAGACCACTTGCAAACTCCTATGTGTGAAATGATCCATAGTGCTGAGCAGTACATTATCATAAATTTCTCCTTTGCCTAGTGGCGTTGCACTGCAACCCTGCTGTAATGAAACATGACACACACCACTGCTTCTTGCATTGCCAGACATTGCACATTGCACAGTGAGCAGTGCCTTTTCCTCACAGTCTGCTTTTGGCAGAGAGAAATGAGTTACGTGCAGGGAAGTTGTTCAGATGACAGTGTGGTATTACATTAGCCACACTTGAGCTGTAATTGTGGTCCTTGCTTTCCTAGAGTTTCTGATACAGGTCTTCCTATGGTTCTGTAGCTCTGCCACAGCTGCCAGTAAAGGGGAGAACTATGTATTTCTGTGTATTTTGCCATCAAAATTGCCATTAATGCCTCATAAAGTCAGTAGAGCCACACCCCCATTGAAAGCAGAATTTACAACTGCACAAAGGATCTCAAGGATCAGTTTACACATCCAGTGCTAGATGTTCTGGTCAACAGATGAGAGTACTTGGTGGTAAAGCACCAGGTACAGCACAGCATGCCATTGCACACCTATACAGTACAGATATGTTGCAAGCACCCGCATGACAGACACAAATATCCATGGTCAACAACAGCTTGGAACTGATACACGGAACTGATCAGGTGCATTTTGGGCCACATGCAGAAACACACATACAGCTTACAGCCATAGATTTACGTGACACTACTAGCATATAGAACAGAACAGAACAGAACAGAACAGAACAGAACAGAACAGAACAGAATAGAATAGAATAGAATAGAATAGAATAGAATAGAATATTTTCAGTTGGAAGGGACCTACAACGATCATCTAGTCCAACTGCCTGACCACTTCAGGGCTGAGCAAATGTTAAAGCATGTTATTCAGGGCATTGTCCAAATGCCTCTTCAACAATGACAGGCATGGGGCATCGACCACCTCTCTAGGAAACCTGTTCCAGTGTTTGACCACTCTCTCAGTAAAGAAATGCTTCTTAATGTCCAGTCTAAACCTCCTCTGGCACAGCTTTGAACCATTCCTTGTACACTGCTGTTAGCCTTCAGTCTAGAGAAATGGCTGGTAGTGGTGAATGTTTAATGGTAATGTAACTCAATTGCATCTTAAATATACAAGCTTTGCCCTTGTTTCTGCTATGCGTGGGGGATGATTCTCAGCAGGTTGTCAACAGTATGTTCTTCTGTGCTTCACCCGTTTAAAATAATATACCACCAGAAACATCTTCCTTAGTGCCTACACAGAGCAAGAACCTCCAGTAGCAAGGGCATGCTGACCCTTGGGCAGCTTCAAAGCAACAGATAAATGTAAACAGGTTAAAAAAACAGTCCTGCGGTAGCAGTGTGTGTTTCTAAGTCCACCTGACTCTCCACACTTACTCAGCATGTCACAACTTTATGTGGGTAAGGGTGGATGGAGTCAGTATAAGCAGGTGTTGCAACTGGCCAGGCAGTTCACCTAAAGAAATGAAAAATGACCTTTGAATGGAGCGGCATGCTGTTAGATGTAGGGGTGTATTGCCTTTTCCTTCCTTGGTCTGAGCACAGAGAACTGAGAGATGTTTCCATTTGGGGGAGGGAAACCCATCCAACAGCCACCATCAGCCTCAGGGCTTGTGGTCCTTGATGGAGGCGTAAGTGCTTGGGACAGTTTTACTTGTGTGGTGTTTCTCGTTCTGCTCCCAGGTTTTCCCATTAATGTTTGCTCTTTGCTTTATTTGCCTTTATAGTGTTTTGTAAATGTTCTCCATTCATAGCTCTGAGCCCTGAACTATGTGTTCCTTTCCCTGAAAACCAATAAACAGCTTTGGAGGTTTCCTTGGGAGCAGAGAAAATGGGGACCCTTTAGAGTGTAGAAGAGAATTTAACGAGAAACACTTCAATGATATACTTCTTGTGAGGATGAAAGTACCTCCTTTAACTTTTTTTGGTTATTTTTGCATTCCTTAGCAATATCTATTTAAAAGTCTGCTTCAGCAAAGATGAAGAAATCAATTCCTATTTCTGTGTCTGACTAGAAGAACTAACCTAAACATATAGAAAACTGATGTGAAGAGCCATTGTTTGTCGTCATTGGGTACCACATCTGACTTGTCATGCTTTCCCAGTGCATAGTGTGGCAATTTGTATATGTCATTCTTCAGTCTTCTTTCTGAACTAAACAAGTTACTTTTTCACAACTTTTTTTAGTAATGTTTCACTTGACGTGCAACTTCTTGCTCTTCACATGTCAGCTAACGACTTCCAAAAAGACAGGAGGTGACTCGGCGAGGAGGTGGGACATTCCTGCATTCATTTCTGGCGTCTGGTCTGTGCTGCTGGGTCCACCTCCCTGTTGACTGCCAGATGCAAGGCAAAGGACTTATCCTTATTAGAAACTATTTGTCTAATTTCAGAAACTGTCTACATAGACTTAAAAATGAAAC
>NW_008824538.1:97415-120189 GCF_000699105.1 Pygoscelis adeliae | reverse complement strand
CCTGTCCCTTCTGAAGAGTTTATAGCCATCCATTGCAGCACTCCAGTTGTGTGAGTCATCCCACCATGTTTGTGTAATGGCAACTATATCATAATTTTTCTGCTGCACAATGGCTTCCAGCTCCTCCTGTTTGTTGCCCATGTTGCGTGCATTGGTGTAGATGCACTTCAGTTGGGCTATTGATCCTGCCACCTTTTCAGGGGAAGAAGCCCTAATCCCTACATGACCATTCTCAGGTGCTTCCATGGTTTCTAACACATCAATAACTCTTGCGTCTTTGCTGCCACATGGATCTCCATCCCCTACCTCCACTGAGACAGCAGACCAAAGGACCTCGCTAACACACTATCCCCCAAACATTGGCGTGCCGGCCCCAGGCTTATCTCTACTGAGCCTGATTTTCTCCCTTTCCACCTTCCTGGGTTTGATGCACTGCAGGATGCGGCTTGCCCTCTTGGTTGCCAGGGCACACTGCTGACTCCTATTGAGCCTGCTGCCAACTAGCACCCCCAGATCCCATTCTGCAGGATCCCTTTCTCCAGCCACTCATCTCCCAATCTATACTTGTGCCCAGCGTTACTCCATCTGAGGTGCAGAATCCAGCATTTGGACTTGTTAAATTTCATGCCATTGATGATTGCCCAATGCTCCAACCTATCTAGATCCCTCTGCAAGGCCTCTTGTCCCTCAAGAGAGTCAACAGCACCTAACAGTATCATCCGCAAACTTGCTAATTGTTCATTCAACTCGCACATCCAGATCATTGATAAAAATATTGAACAGCACTGGCCCTAGGATTGAGCCCTGAGGAACACCACTGGTGACTGGTCGCCAGCCAGATGTAGCCCCATTCACTACAACTCTTTGAGCCCTGCCATTCAGCCAGTTCTTCACCCAGCGCACCGTGAACCTCCTCATCCCACAGTTGGACAACTTGTCCAGAAGGATGCTGTGAAGGACAGTGTCAAAAGTCTTACTAAAATCCTGAAAAACTATATACAACACCTTCCCTTAATCCACTAGGCAGGTGACCTTATCATAGAAGGATATCAAATTAGTTAAACAGGACTTTCCCTTTGTGAACCCATGTTGACTGTGCCTGATGATTACATTATTCTTTAAATGCCTTTCAGTAGTACCCGGTGTAATCTTCTCCATAATTTTTCCAGGAACTGATGTTAGACTAACAGGTCTGTAGTTTCCTGGGCCTTCCTTCACGCCCTTCTTGTAAATTGGAATAACATTAGCTAGCTTCCAGCCCCCCAGCTTCTCAAGAATTTGGGTAGATGATAGAGGGGGGCCCTGCCGTAACATCTGCTAACTCCTGCAGTACTCTGGGGTGAATCTCATCAGGCCCCATGGACTTGTGAACATTTAGCTGATACAGCTGGTCCCTTACAATTTCAGTGTCCACAAACAGAAAATCAGTGTTCCTGCAGTCATGGTTCTCCGACTCACGGTACCAGGCAGCCCAAGGTCTATCAGTATTATTAAAGACTGAGACAAAAAAACCATTGAACATCTCCACTTTTTCTTCACCTTTATTAGTCAGGTGACCATCTTCTACAAGTATTGGTCTAATATTTTCTTCAGACCTCTTCTTGCTATTAATGTACTTAAAAAAGCCCTTCTTGTTGTCTGACACAACACTGGACAGTTTCAACTCTAACTGAGCTTTGGCCTTTCATGCCTTCTCCCTGCATATGCAAACCACAGCTCTGTAATCTTCCTGCGAAGCCTGACCTTGCTTCCAGAGACTGTACAATTTCTTTTTCCTTCTGAGCTCCACAAGGAGTTCCCTGTTCAGCCAAGCTGGTCTTCTGCCCTGCTTGCTTGACTTATGACACAATGGGATTGCCTGTTCCTGTGCTTCTAAAAGGTGCTTTTTAAAAACTGACCAACACTCATGGACTTTCATATCTAGCACTGAAAATGGGCTTTTCATTTTTTAAGGCTTCAGTGACTACTACTTGAGTGCACAGCCTTGTTTCAGCTGAAAATGTGTGTAAAAGTATGCAAAAAATCCGGGAATGCATTAGGAAAAGACACAGTTAATGTAGAGGAATTTGTAAAATCATGAATGACCTGAAGATCTAGGTTTCTCATTGTTGAAAATTAAGATTGAGATAATCAGGAAGCACCTTCAAAACATCAAAAGGATGTACATTTTCATGTAGATATAATTAAATTTTGAAGTATGTTTCCAGAGGGTAAGATAGAAGCCAGAAGTTAAAATTTATTTAATATGAGTTAGATAAGGTAGACACATATGGACAAGCCCCCAGGGCTGAGAGTGGTGATCCAGACATAATTTTCATTTCAGGGAACCCTTCAACTACCAAATTTGAGAGGCTGGGATTCCAGGCAGCAGAAGAGTCCTGTACATCACTTTTATTGCTCACCTCTCCAAGCATCTTTTCCTGTTTTTTTATTCTTGGGATGTGTTGTCCTGAACTTGTACTGAGCAAAGGCCTTCTCCAGCCCAAGAGATGAGTTAAGGAGACAAGCAGGCAGCCATAGAGCTATAGCTATGAAGTGATGAGGGGGACCACAGGTTTAAAAATAATTTTTGAAGGTGAACAGCTAACACAACTCCAAGTAGCACACACTGGAGGGTACTGGGGAATTGCCACTTGTTCTCCAGAGGGACTCTGGGCAGACATGAGGACCCAAGGCTCAGAAAGAGACCACAAAGTTACCTTCTTACCAGGTTTGTCCAGGTGCTGTAAATGGCCAACTTGTCTGGTGCATTTGGGGGGGTGGGAGAAATGGTGCTACAGCATCCAAAGGCTGTGGGTGTGGATGACAAGGGAGAATGCAGAGCCAGAACTTTCCAAAGGAACCAGGAGAGGGACTGTGGTGGGGAGCAGGTATAGTGGATATGGACAAAAGCATCCTTCCCAACACAGAATGGAGACACAGAGAAACATCACTGATGCTTCTTGAGCTCAGACATGGTACTGCATGGGAGGGGACCCAGCTGACCAGGCACACAGAGCTGTCAAATGATTTCCCATGGTGTGCACAGGAGACTGACGCACTGAAGGCATTGCGGAGTACGTAATGCCCAGGACCTGGTGAGTAACTGAGGGAGGGGGGAGTTTGGCTGCAGCAAGAATCAAGGGTGACAACGTTAGTAGGAAGAAAAGGAAAATTTACTGATCTCACAGTGACTTTGGTCTATCTTCTATCTGTCTTCGTTGTGATACTAGTCTGTAGGTCATTCTCAAATGGAGGTTTTAGTGCCCAGCAAGCCACAAGGATCACGATCCTGAAAGATCATGATCTCTGTCAAGCCACTTCAAAAAATGTGTCTGATGGCACAGTGCACCTAAAGACATAAAAAAGTTTATAGTCAGATGTATGTAAAACATTTTCCTAGACACTGAAAGGCCTTTGTGGGGGAGGAAAGTGCAATGTGCTAATAATTGCTTGAAATACAAACCACAAATGCCAGTGGCTCTATTTCATCAGAGCAGCTTAGTATTTTCCATATAGTCACATGCTGAGAGACAGTGACAGTTTCTAATTTTTGGCACTTTTAGCTAAGGTCACTACCTTAAACACTTTGCATTTTTCCACTGGGATTTAATGGTTGGCACATCAAAGTTTGAAGCTGGATGTTAGGGAAAATGTTTGTTCCCTACTTGGAACAAAAAGCTCTTTCATGAAGCATAATGATAGCAGAAGAGAGGGTAAGAGAATGATGTTCAGTAAAGTTCTGAGAACTGCATAAAATTCTCAACAAATTTTGTGAAACTGGATAATGCTATAGCTGAGAAGTGTTATACCCCTCTCTCAATTAATAACCGATATTTGTACCAAAACAAAAACTTTCAAGAATCTTCAAAAATCTCAAAAATCCAATCTAAAATCACCACAATACCAATTTTCTGCTGGCCAGAACAAGTCCTTGTCAACTTGACTTATTTTTCAAGTTCATAGTTTTTACTGGTCAAGAAAGTGATTTTCACTCAACTGTTGTTCAGGCTTAGAAGAAACTAAGGACTACAGTTCACTCAGAAAATTATAATGCAATTTCCAGAATCATATTTAGCAGGCCTTCTGTAGTACTTTCTTCTTTGCTATGACAGTTGGACTTAATGAGTGAAGTTTTGATGCCCTGATACTGTTCAGAAGCCTTTCCCCCCATGATCACCAAGGGAAGATGCTGTCTGTGGTGCCTGATTGAGTTCAGTGCTGCATGTTTCCATGCCAGCCCAGGAGCTCTGGGAGGAACAGCCTTTACCCAGCAGCCTATTACAAATCTGGCCAAGCTCTTCGGGAGCTCTGCTTTTGATTCCTGGCACAGCCCTGGTGTCAGCCAGCTCAAGGAAACAGTTTTAAACTAGTTCTGCAAAGTATCTGCAAAGTGCAGATACCAAAATTCACGGCTTTGGTACTCCATGGTACCATGAGTACTCTTGGTTTGGCAGAATCACAGCATGGGGAAATAAGATTCTTTGCAGAATTCATTTCTGCTGATAACATTATGAATTATTGTGAAGAATGGTATGTTTTAAATTACTGGAAACACGAGCACTTTGTGGTTCTTTGCTGGGTCTTATTCAGCCAGTAGATCAGAGGCATAGAGTGACTGGTAAAATAATCCTGCAGAGCAGAGTCAACACTGCAGCTCCAGACTCATAAGTCCCTCTGTGTTACCATGTGGGATCTGACTTAAAATAGCCGTTAATAGCAACTTTCCTTCCACAAGGAAGGAGAAAAGTTCTCTATTCCAGGAGGAGTGGTTGATACACCAGAGGGTTGTGCTGCTGTTCAGAGGGACCTGGACAGGCCAGAGAAATGGGCAGAGTGGAACCTCATGAAGTTCAACAAGGAGGAATGTGAAGTCCTGCATCTCTGCAGGAATAACCCTGTGCACCAGTACACCAGCTGAAAAGCAGCTCTGCAGAGAAGGACGTTGGAGTCCTTGTGGACAAAAGCAGACTGTTCATCCTGGAGGAGAGAAGACTTAGAGGGGAACTTACCAATTTGTAGAAATACCTGAGCAAGGGGCAGTAAGTAAGACAAAGCCAGACTTTTATCAATGGTACCCAGTAACAGGACAAGAGGCAATGGGCGCAAATTGAAGTGCAGAAAATTCCATTTAAAAAATATTTGGTGGTTGAACACTGGAACAGGTTGCCCAGATAGGTACTGGAGTCTCCATCCTTGGACATATCCAAAACCTGGCTGCACACAGTCCTGGGCAGCCTGCTCTAGCTGACACCTGCTTGAGCAGGGGTGTTGGACTAAACGGTCTTAAAAGGTCAACCTCATCTGTTGTGTGATTCTGTGACTCTTAGCAACTAAGAGCAAACTCTTAGTTAAGTTCCTAGCACTGCTTTGGAATTTTTAGTGCAGCCTGGAGCCAGTCTTTCTTTCTGACATGGAGACAGAGGGCATTTGTAGATTGCAAGGGTATTATGAGGATACAGTTAAGGGCAGCTCTCAATCTTACAACCCATCAAAATACAGAATATGGAAAAATACATAGAGGAAGTGAATCTATTAGCCCAGAGCTGAGCTAGGAGTGTTTGTGGAAAACAGCCATGCCAGCCCTAAGTCTTGCAGATCCAAGGAGATTGTCTACTCTCCTGTGAGGAGAGAACAGAATTCTTATTTTATCTGGCAGGATGGCAGCAAAGCCATCTCTTTACATAGGGAAATGGCAGCAATTCCCAACAATACAAGCAGAGTGGTGATGAACCACCTTCACTGCAGGTCTCCTCAAAAACTCTTCCTCATTCAAAATGCACTCTTTCAGACTGTGCGTAAACAGCTGCTATTCCACCTTCAGGGATTATGCTTACTGTCCCCAAGGTGCACATATGTGTTTAGAGCCTTAAACACTGAGCATTACCGATAGAGCAACATGCTTCCCAGCATGCTGGGAACGGTGTCCCCACAGAGGCTGAGCTCCCAATTGGTGCTGCAGCCTCCCTTTCCGAGCGAAGATTTGCAGTGGAAGAGACATAAGCCCCTTGCTGTTTGACACCCTCCTCACCTTGCAGGATGCTGCTAGAGGAAGCCTGGTTGGCCCATTTTTCGTACTCTGTCCTTTCCATTAAACGCACTTGCATTAGTAAGCCCAGCATCACAGACTCGCACTGATGAGAAACTTGTTGCTAGGCAACACGAAACTTCACAGTGGTATTCCAGTTCCTCTCTGATGAAGTCAACAAGAAAAAGAGCATGACATCAGTGGGTTTCTAAGTTTCTTTTACATTTACTTTTTATTGGCACCTGCAATCTCAAGAGAGATGAGAGAAATGGGGCCAGAATTTTGAATGCTGCAAAGAGAAGATGGACAGTAAAAACCACTCCGGGAAGAAATAAAGAGAAGAGCAAGAAGTGCTGGAATGGAGGGCAAAAATTAAAGGAGCAGTAGCTGCACTTGAGGAGTAGAGGAAAATGAACATGGATATGGTGTGCTGTCTTCACACAAATGTCAGCATTCCACAAAAAGAAAAGACAAACCAACATAAGGCATACAAACACAGGAATAACAATACCAAATTCAGGAACATATTACTTAGGAGGAAATTACGTATCCCTAAGAAAAAAAATACCCATTAAAAACTGGGAGACACAGTAGCAGGGACTTTACACCCCTCAGCACATGAACTTTCCTGTTTTGTTCTAGATTTGCCAGTACTAAGGTGCTGAGCATCTGATTGATCTATACTGCACGGGTGTCGATTACATATAGAAAGCCCAGCTTTACATAGTGTTCTGGTCAGAAGACACCCTAGCTGTCTAGCATCTTGCCCATGTCCCACAGGCTGCTCATTTTTCCAATGATGGGTAAATTTCTCCCCGCCCCAGGCAGCCCTAACTCCCTGCTTCAACCTTATAATTTTTTCTCCACCTTTGTCCCCACATTTTTTTCAATGTGAAATAGCCAGTTGCGAGCAGTTTCCTGTAGTGGACCCCTGTGTGATTACAGTCAGAGCTGGCAGCCTGATGTCTGAGGAGCCTGTGGAGAGGGACAGCAGGAACTGCCTACTGCCAGCTGTGATGGTGTGCTCCCCCACCCAACCTGGTGTGCTCCCAGCCCAACCTGATCTTTATCTCCTGTAACTCTCATCAAGCAATAACTACCAGGGGCGGTCGTTAATGGATGCTGACAGTGATAGCTGCGTCCATTAATGAAGTGGATTCGGGAGCCAGATAACAACATAATAGTCCTTGGTTATTGTGAGAAATATGCCCACCTAACCGCAGTTATCAGTATGTAAATATGACTATGAGTCAATCCTCTTACCCCTATAGATAGTGAGCAACCCAAGAGCCCTTTGAGCTCTTCTGCATGGCAGCAGGCTGCATGACAGGGTCTCCCCTTGAGCAGGGATGCCTCTCAAGGTTACTCCTCGAGGTTGAGAAATTTCTTGCCACAACAGATCCTTGGTAAGTGAGTAATAGCATGCTACACTTTGAAATCTTAGCTAAGTGATATAAAGGATTAATTGCACATATATAATCCTTTAGACATAAACTGTTGACCAAGTCTGGGACTAGGGTTGGATCCAGCTGCACCTAGACTCCTCTCTGAGAAGGTGTCTAGAAAGCAAGGAGGTCCTTTCTGAACCTCATGGCTCAACGGGAGGGTCTCCCTGACAGTTTTGTCTGACCCTGTCCTCTATGCAGTAAATAATCAAGTGTACCTTGCCATCGAATCTTGTTAAATCACTGTTGCATTTACCGTTGAACTCTAACTCACTGTTTTATATCAATAAAGTGTATTGTTGCTTCTCTCTTACGAGTGAAGTGCAGTCTCGCTCCACACTCCATCCGTGACACCAACGTGGGCGAGCAGCAGCCGTTCATCATGTCATTCATCTGCTGAGTACCTAGGGCATACCATAAAACAGGAAACATTCCTCAAAAGAGGCAACTGAAGTAGGCTAAGAGCAGAACAAGGAAGCTGAGCACAGTTCTTCAAGACAGTTATTAATCATGCTAAAGATTAGGCGAATTGGAGAGGCAGAGTACCATAAACTGGAAAGCCCAAAGTGCTGTACTACAGGGAGTTGCCAGACCCATTCATTTTCTGTCAGATCATGTCAGAGCAAAGGCAATCTCCCCCTGACAATTATGAAAATGCTTCTCTTCTTTTTCTAGAACCTATTTTTTGAAGGAGCTGAGCATCAAATCTGCATAGCCCGAGCCTGCTTAATCTTGCAGCACACAGGAGTGCTGCATGTCTGAGGTACCTGTCTCAGCAAAAACGTGCCAGTCCTCTGCTTACTTGGGAAGCTGGACCATGATGGAGACAGGTTACAGGTGGCACCGGTCTATGTTGTGTCACAATCTTGCACTGTTTTCCCACCTTGGACTGTTTTCCCCATGTCTTGTGTCTCAGAGTTGCACAGCCTTATAAATCATAGAGAACTGAAAATGTTTATAAGCTGACCTACCTCACTGCAAAGAAAATACTGGCATATGCATTATTCTGCACCCCCAGAACTCCCATGGAAATGTGGAGGGCCACCAAGTTTGAGGACAGGGCTCAAAGAAATAGTAAGTTTGCATGCCTGTGCCCAGGCCTGAGTGGGCACCTGGTGCTGAGCATTCATGTACCTAACAAATTAAATGTTCACAAGTAAAACACTGATATGCCTTGTGAAGAACCCTGGCAATTTATTCATGACACATTAGAGAGGAGGTTGGTAATAGTGCTTTGTGCAAAGAAAGTAAATAGCAGAGGTTAATTTAATTAGCATTAGACTTGAATCACAGATTTTTCCTGACTGTTTTTCCCAGAGACCTGCAAGGGCAGGCTGCTCCAGACAGGATGGAGAGCAGCACCAGGATGGCACCAGGTAGCCCCAGGGGCTAAAGTTCATTGCATGGGGCCAGAAGAGCAGGTTGGGGAGAAGAGCCAGGACCAGCCCCACCCCCAGTCCCAGTTGCCAGACAGGTCCACAGGGACAAGGCAGTCCAAGGCCAAGCAAACTGAGTTCAGGGTCAGTGAGGGACACAGCCAGGCAGGGTTGAGACTGCGACACAGCCCAGACCAGGAGCAAGGCTGAAAGTCTGAGCCTTATGCTGCGTGAAGGGGAGCCTCAACAAGGCATCGTCTCTCACCCAGCTCTTTCCCAGCAGTGTGATCTCGGGTTGTAGCTGCACCATGTCAGGGCTGGCCTCCAGCATGGGCAGCCAAACCTGCGGTGCTCAGGGTCCTGACAGCTCTCCAGTGAAGCAATGGAGAAAGTGGTTTAATAGCTGCAGCTGACATAAGGGAATCTCTCTGGCCAGTTGTATACCCAAACTCCTGCTCATTCTTAACATGCAGGAAAACGACCTATAGCACTGGATGAAAATCAAGAAAAAAAATGCAAGGAAAGACCTCACACTTGAAGCAGAATCAGCACTTCAAGAGAGCGAGATAGGATGGTTTAAACTTGTACTCTGCAAAATACTAAACTGTATGCAAAACCTCACAATGAACTTTAAAAAGTTGCAAGTGCTGGAAAACTTCCTGAATACACTCTCCTGTCCTAGAGTTGATGTTGTATCACAACATCTTTCTCTAAAGTGCAATGTCAGGTTCATGTGACTCAGCCACCTTTGTTGGCTAGGAGTCATTATTACAACATCAGAAAAAAAAAAAAAGCCCTATTTTTGGTACCTCTCTGCTGCTCTGTTTTATGTTTCCACATTCAATTAAAATAGCTAGGTTTCTGAAGTCTTAATAATTTTTCATCTTTTGTGGGTAAAATGAAAAGTAGAAATCCTAGAAGATCAGATGATAATTAGTAATTTATCTCATAAACCTTTACAAGATATCAATGTGTATCAAAGGCAAATGTGCAGTGCATGAACCAGAGGACATTTATCTTTTAATTTATAGTAGTGTTGCCTACTTCGGTGCTGGGGCAGCAGTGGCCAGGCAGCTGCAACCCCTGAGACAAGCCCAGGAAAGTATCATTTCATTTGTATTTGGTTTAATTGTATTGTCAATATATCAATATCTCATTTTATGCCTGGACCTGAAATTATTTCATCTGTACTTGTTCCAGCACCATTGAGTTGTTTGGCAACCCATCCTTTTTATGTTACTATGCATGTTTTTCCACCCAACCTTCAAGAAATGGCAGTTTAAATCCCATTCTCCTTCGTACACCTCCTGCTCCTCTTTACTCCGTGATACATCTAGCAGCTGGCAGGCACACACCTCCTCCTGGGGAAGCCCCACCAGACAGCTGCTGTTAAAGCCAGATCATACATTGCCACAGAAGTTATAAAGTCTTTTTCTTGCTTTTAGCACAGGACTTTAAGTTCAGGAAACACAACACACTGAGTTCTTAAACATTCAGTTTTACTCTGCCCCCTAATGTATTCCCTGGGTCATATTAAAACCAGCCGAGAGAAGTGTCAGGTTTTCTCCAGACTGACTGCCCTTTCTGTCACTATCGGCCTACATTTGCAAACTTCTGTGGAAGCAATCTGCATTACTTGAGCACCCTGCTTCCTCCATCACTTTACACACTAGCTGAGCACTGAGCAACACCCAGTGAGCAAAGCAGCGCATCACAACCACTTCTGCAGTGCATGCTGTCACTGCAGCTGAGCCTCCTTCTGTTCCCTGCAGGCCTCCTGAAGGCTGCTGCAGTCTTTCCCCATGCATGCATTAAATTTGGGTGGATTTGCAGAAATGACAGTGGGGCTACTCAATGCACCTGAGACCCCATTGGAAACCTGACTTTGGTTATCTCCAGCTGACAATATTAGTTCTTGACTCTGAGTTGCAGTGAGGGGCTTAAGACTTCTAGAGGGCTGGATTTCTGGTGTACTGTTCCAGTTTCTTTATTTCTTTCATGTTAATGAATGCTGGCTCTCTTTTTCCTGTTTTATATAGAGGGTAAAGAAGTTAACACTAATGCAGACAAACAGCATGATATTTATGAATACATGAATTATGAAAAATAATTAATTTTGCAGTCAATGTTAATTGAATGAGTATCATAAATATGGATAATATTCCTACTTGAATAATTTAGAAATGCCTATCATTGTCATTGGTATCAATCAAGGTGTTTGTCTATGAATATTCACATAGCATCATTAAGATATAATGCCAAATAATGAACATGTTAAAATATGAATATTAATGACAGTTTAATTCTTAATTTCTAAGGCATTTATAAATGTGATATTAGCCTTGAAATGTCATCATATCCACAGTGCTTAATCTGACAATACATATTTTTATTTATACAATGTAATGTTGGTTATAAGGTAGAGCTTTCCAGTGATTTTTATTGTCATTTACTAAAGGTTTAAAGTACAGAGATAATTGTTTAAATGCTGACTTCTGAAATGTATAAATTACAAATAATATTTCTATAAGATAAAGTAACTGTAACATGTTCAAAAACATATATACTTTACACGTTCTTTGCAATTCTATCCACTCTAGATAAGTTTAATGTGGTCTTTTCTCATCTCTGTATCACAAGGGATAATGAAGTATTAACTTTGTTCATTTTTTACTCTTTGTAATGAGCCACGGGGTTTGTCTAGTCTGGCGAAAAGGAGACTGAGGGGTGAGCTCATTGCTCTCCACAGCTTCCTGAGGAGGGGGCGTGGAGAAGGAGGTGCTGATCTCTTCTCCCTGGGATCCAGAGGCAGGGTGCCCAGGAATGGTTCAAAGCTGCATCGGGGAGGTTCAGACTTCACCTTAGGAAGCATTTCTTTACTGAGAGAGTGGTCAAACACTGGAACAGGTTTCCTAGAGAGGTAGTCGATGCCCCAAGCCTGTCAGTGTTAAAGAGGCATTTGGACAATGCCCTTAATAATATGCTTTAACATTTGCTCAGCCCTGAAGTGGTCAGGCAGTTGGACTAGATGATCGTTGTAGGTCCCTTCCAGCTGAACTATTCTATTCTATTCTATTCTGCTCTGCTCTGCTCTGTTCCAACAAGGTAACATTTTCTGTCGACATGGGGAGAGCAGTGGATGTTGTTTACCTGGACTTCAGCAAAACATTCAACACCATTTCCCACAGCCTTCTCCTGGACAAACTGGCAAGACATAGGTTGAATGGTTGGTCTCTGAGATGGGTAGGCAATTGGCTAATAGTCCGCACCCAGAGCATAGTGCTCAATGGTTTTTACTCAGGCTGGCAGCCTGTCACAAGTGGGGTCCCCCAGGGATCGATACTAGGCCCCATGCCGTTCAACACCTTCATAAATGATCTGGATGATGGGATTGAAAGCACTCTCACCAAGTTTATTGACACTAGACTGGGTGGTGAGGTGGACATGTCAGAAGGGAGAGCCATCTCACAGAGAGACCTGGACAGGCTGGAAGAGTGGGCTAGCAAGAACAGTATGAAGTTTAACAAAGGCAGGTGCAAAGTCCTGCACCTGGGATGGAATAACCCAAGAGCCCAGTACAGGCTAGGGTCTGTATGGCTGGGGAGCAGCCTTCCTGAAAGGGTCCTGGGGGGACCTGGTGGGCAGCAAGCTGAACATGAGTCAGCAGGGTGCTGCTGCAGCAACGAAGGCAAATCGGATCCTGGGCTGCATCCACAGGGGCATTACTAGCAGAGATACAGATGTGATCATCCTACTCTACTCAGTGCTTGTCAGGCCACACCTGCAGTATTGTGTCCAGTTCTGATCCTCAGAATTAAAAAAAGACATGAACAGACTGGAGAGGGTCCAAAGGAGGGCCATGAAGATGATCAGAGGACGGTAGAACCTGCCCTAAGAGGAAAGACTGAAGGAGGAGAGGAGAAGGCTCAGGGGGGATCTTATCACAACATTTCAGTACATAAAGGGTGGCTCCAAAGAGGACCAAGGCTCTCTTCACAAGGAGCTACATGGAGAAGACAAGGGGTGATGGGTACAAGTTGCATTGGGGGAGGTTTCATCTCAATATAAGAGAGAAATTTTTTACAGTGAGAACAATCATTCACTGGAACAACCTCCCCAGGGACATGGTGGAGTCCCCATTGCTGGAGGTTTTCAACATGCAGCTGGACAGAGTGCTAGAAAACTTCATCTAGGCTCCCTTTCCCATGAAAGGTTGGAGCAGATGATCTTTTGAGGTCCCTTCCAACCTGGGCTGCTCTATGATTTTATGATGATTTGTAAGCTGTTCAGGTCTTGAATCCCTTCCCTTTTTTTCCAGGCAAGTGATGATGAATCTTAAGGAGACCTAAAGCTGAAAGATGGGCATAGAGAGGCCAAGGACCATGGCTTCTTTACATTGTGATTTTTTTCCATAATCCAGTATTTCATAACCCTTTTAACTGCTCTTGTTAGTAGAAGTTAAACCATTAAAGATAACTGGCCTTTCTTGCATACTTAGTACTGATAAATGTGCTAATGAATATATTTCTACTATATGGTAATTTGGGGTTTGCTTCTTTAATGGACTGAATGATGATTTCCGTTTACTATCTACAGAAAAGGGAACAGTAGCGATACCATTTCCTTTGAAGTAGGAGTTTTAGACAGTGTAACTTTTGGAATATCTAGAGTGTTCTTGAAGTTTTGCTTCTACTTATGATAAACATATATAACAAAGCACATGAGTCACAGCAAATCTGCTCTTTGATTTTATTTATTTGAGAGCAAGAAAAATGGATTCACATGAGTAGGTTAAGCCAAAACAGAAATAAGTCAGGGCAGCCAGCCAGAAGTTGATTAATTTGTCAACTGGCACAATAGTCCAAAGCTGAAGTACTCCTGCATTTAGAGGGAAAAAAAATCATTTGTCTTCCTTAAGTTCGGTGATTTCAAACTGAGAAGCTGTTTCTTAAGTGAGGAGTGAGAGCATCAAATTATTTGCTTCAATGATGAAAGGTTGCCCAGAAATTCAATCAGAGATCTTTTCAGCAGAAGACCCTGAAATAATTCAAAAGAAGAGATGTCAGCTTGTCCCCCTGCAGTGTTTTTCAACATCCCTATTTGACTTTTAAGGACCTGTAGAAGTTCTTCTTTCTGCAGTTGTCCCTGAAACAACCAGCGTTGATTTTCAAACACAAACACAATTTTCACATGTCAGGCAACAGCCTTAACACTGTTTGCAGCTCCATATTAAGTTCAACCAAATGAAACAAGATACAACTCAGAAATGCTCTAAAATCTGTGACAGTTTGTTAGTTCAGAGTATTTTGTGTTTGCCTTTTGTCGTGGTTTAACCTCAGTTGGCAACTAAGCACCATGCAGCCGCTCGCTCACTCCCCCCCCTCCCGATGGGATGGGGGAGAGAATTGGAAAAGCATGTGAGAAAAACTTGTGGGTTGAGATAAAAACAGTTTAATAATTGAAATAAAATGATAATGATAATAATATGATAATAGTAATAATACACAAAGCAAGTGATGCACAGTAGAATTGCTCACCACCCGCCGACCGATCCCCAGCCAGTCCCCGAGCAGCGGTCCCCCCCGGCCAGCTTCACCCCGTTTATGTACTGAGCATGACGTCACATGGTGTGGAATGTCCCTTTGGCCAGTTTGGCTGTGCCCCCTCCCAGCTTCCTGTGCACCTGCAGCCTTCTCAGTCGGTAGAGCATGGAAAACTAGAAAGTCCTTGGCCAGTGTAAGCACTACCTAGCAACAACTAAAACATCGGTGCCTTATCAATTTTGTTCCCATCCTAAATCCAAAACACAGCACTGTACCAGCTACTAGGAAGGAAATTAACTCTATCCCTGCCGAAACCAGGACACCTTTAATGATAGTTTTATGCATTTAACAGTTTTTAAAATAAGTAATTTACTTCATGAGAGTTGTTATACAGTGCAGTGAAACACCACTTTACAGGAGCTCTTTGATAAGGTTTTCCAATTGTCTGTGCATGCATATGAATATACCTGACAATTTCCTGAACAAATTTTATAATGCAGTCTACACTCAGCTGTTTCAATATTAACAATTCACAATCTAATAGTGCAGTCGAGTATCCAAAATTCAAGAAAGCAAGTGTCAGGTCTACAAAATTCCACATTTTCTCTACCACATTTTCACAACAACTCGGATACAGTGCAGCCCCCAGCCCTGGGCAACCATGAGACATGCTTTGCTGGTCCTCCTCGAGTCCTGGGGAGATTTCCTCAGGTGCCCATGATGCTGTCCATCCATGCAATGTCTGTGCACTGAAAATGAATTTGCCACAGCCTCCTCAACTATTAAGAATATTGTATTAGCTCATCTGTGTCCAGAAATATGCAGTGCCTTAGCACCATTGCATCACTGTCCCCTGAACTGTTCCCAGAGCTGATCCTGAGGATAACTGTTTGGGCTGCTGCATCTGATCATCAGCCTCCTAACCCCATAGGAGCTGGCCCTTGTATTTCCTTAATAACATTTTTTTCTGAAGTTTGACTGTAGCTCAATTTAACATTAAAAACACCAGGACAGCTGCAGCACTCATTTAATCCAGATAATGAATCTGCAGCCTCTATCACACTGTAGACCATTGGGACACCACAGTGAGGAGCAGGCTGCAAGTGTTGCATGGAGACCAAACACACCTCTGCCCTGCCATCACAGCAATTAGTGGACTTCTAGTACTTCATTTGCTTTGTCAATCTTGTTTTAATTTCTGTCCCAAGGAAAGGAGGTTCTTTGTGAACAGATGTTACTGTTTACCACTTTTAAAATAAATAATCATACTTAATCTATATCTTCTGTTTGTGAGACAGTGTAAACATGTTCTGGCACTGAAGGATGCTCAAGCACACAGAAAGACATGAAATATTTCCAGTGCAGTTAGAAGAGGTATATTTTGTAACAGCTTGAGCAATGGTATTTCCAAATAAGATATTATTCATGACTTGAAAATTTTAAAATCATGGTACAACTGATCACAAATAATAGGATAAAATGTCTGGGCTTTTTTAATGAAAACAGCAGTATACGATGAGAGAGTGAATTCTCGGTTGGTGGAAGAAGACCGACTGACCGTAACTGTAATTCACGGCCTAGGGCTGCTGGACAAAATGCTTCTCACAAAGCCAGACAATCACTGTAGAAGGTGAGGCAGCACCTGTGCTGTCATTGGAGTCACAGTGGGAGGGAAAATTCACATGGAGGGAAGGTCCCAAATTTAGAAAGTGTCGTGGCAGGATGGGCACTGCTTCCATGCCTGGGTTTCCATGAAATTCAGGGGTATACAGGACTGGGCAGAAGATCCTTTGGGTGATGCTGGTAGTAATGAAATGTAAGTAATCATGAAAAGTTGCCATCCCCCCCGCAGCAGTGGTTGACAAGCACTAGGTCGACATCATCAGAAACGCAGATATGCCTTGAATAATTGTTTCTGTGAGCAAGTACATAAAAAGAAGAAACTGTATGTTCTTTAAATACTTTTATATTTATTCTATTATACAAAGCCACATTTGTTTAAAGATTATGTATATATGTGTGTGTGTGCTCTTTATTTAAGTATAATACGTTAAAGTTCTTTATCAGTCTTGCTATACACATATAGTGTGACATCTTGTAAAATGTTATACCACTGAATGCAAACACAAAATTTCATTATGTGTAAAGACATACTGAATACCCCTTGTTCAGAAGTAGGAGTCCACTGACCAGTGCAGTGGGATTCAGTCCACTCAGTGACTGCTCCCTCAAGACAGAAAGGGTAGCTGTTTGAGTAGTGCAAAGGAGTAGCGGGAGTGTCGTGGTTTCAGCAGGGATAGAGTTAATTTCCTTCCTGGTGGCTGGTACAGTGCAGTGTTTTGTATTTAGGGTGAGAATAATGTTGATAACACACCGATGTTTTAGTTGTTGCTAGGTAGTGCTTACACTAGTCAAGGACTTTTTAGCTTCCCATGCTCTACTGACTGAGAAGGCTGCAGGTGCACAGGAAGCTGGGAGGGGGCACATCCAGGACAGCTGACCCAAACTGGCCAAAGGGATATTCCATACCATATGACATCATGCTCAGCATATAAAGCTGTGGGAAGAAGAAGGAAGGGGGGAACGTTCAGACTTTGTCTTCCCAAGCAACCGTTACATGTGATGGAGCCCTGCTTTCCTGGAGACGGCTGAATGCCTGCCTGCCGATGGGGAGTAGTGAACGAATTCCTTGTTTTGCTTTGCTTGCGTGCACGGCTTTTGCTTTACCTATTAAACTGTCTTTATCTCAACCCACGAGTTTTCTCACTTTTACCCTTCCGATTCTCTCCTCCTTCCCACCGGGGCGAGGGGAGGACCGAGCAAGCGGCTGTGTGGTACTCAGTTGCCAACTGAGGTTAAACCACAACAGGGAGTCAGACAGCTCCTGTGGCTTTCCTTCAGTAGGATTTCCCTTTATATTATGCGACAGTTTGCAGAATGGGAATGACTGTTCTTCAGAGTTTTTTCTCCCCACATATATGGAAACAATTCAAGGAAGGGTAGGAGGGTAGGAGAAAACTATAACCATTGTTATAGTTTTCTACAGGCCTTGATAATGAAAAGACCATGAAGATACAGTTACAAAATTACTATTCCACATATGCAAATAAGAGAAGGATTGATGTTTTTTGAGAGAGTTATGAGAAATTGCATACTTGAAATATACTCAGATGTACTTGATTTCCTATTCTGTTGACCCATGCCTCAAACACTATTAAAATTCATTAAAACTTGGCATTGTTCGTCTTCCGAGCATTTCTAAAGATTCAACAACAGCTAGGAAAAGAAGGAAAATAACAAAAGTGATGTAAAAAGGCATACCTTTATTTGTCACTGTCTCACATTCCCATCAGGGTGTAGTACACAAGACAGTTTCCAGGAGTTCCCATCACAATTACTGAGCTCAGCAATTAGGACAAACGAGAAGTAGAATCATTTCCAGCAGCCTTTCAGATTGTTAAAATTGAATAAAGGATGATGAACAAGTATATACACAGGATGCAATTTAAACAGTCACATTCCATCTGTCAAGGACACAGTGAAAAATAATTGCATAGCTGTATAGAACAATCTAAATATGTATGGAAGCAAATCAAAATATTCAGGACTCAGATAGCAAAAGACAACAGCTGTTTCTTTATCAAAGAGTATAAAATATTAAGATTTTTTTTTAAGAAAAGCCATTTGATTGAAACAGAAATCTTCTGCAACCTAAGGCGTGGGAATGTATGTATAAAGGGGAAAGCAGGCAGTGATCTTCACTTCAGAAGACCACAGTAGGCACTGCTAACACTCCAAAATCAGATCTGCAGCAGTCTATCTCTAGTAAAACAGCAAAATTAAAGGGTCAGGATGGAGATATATTGTCCCCTGGTCCAGTTCTGGCCTGCTGCAGTTTAGATGGGATTTCCCATAAGATCTTGCAACTTCCAGAATGGAGATGACACAAAACATTGCAGGTGTGTGGAGCTGAGCTGTGTACAAATTGCACAGCAAGAAGCTGGCTGCCAACACACACACTCGTTTCTCCCAGTGGCTCCCAGCAGCTCCCAGCCCAGGCAGCCAGAAGTTAAAAGGAGGTACTCGCGTTGGGCAAGGCATCATGATCATTGTCTGTACGGGCATGGCAGCAGAACACTTGCAGAGACTACATGGCTTGCAACATTGGTACAGGCCATCCATACTGCAGAAGTGCAGCAAACTGGTCAGGTGACTGTGAGGGACTGTAGCATATAGCTTTCTTGTCATACAGGGAGAATTTACCTGATCTGCCCAGATTAAATGCCAGATTACAGAATATCTTGACATGCAGGCTTGATTCAAGTACACCAGAACTGGGATAACTGACTGTTCCCATTAGCCATTTGTTCCAATGCCTAGCTCCTACCAGCTTCATTTGACGCTCTTGGTTTTGTGTCAGAAAAAGCTGCAAGTATTTGATTCCTAACTAACCTCTTTATGCACTCATGGTGCTGCAGCGCTTTATGATATCCACTAAAATTGTCTCTTTTCCACACAGGATCATCCTTGCATCCTGGCATCCAGAGCCCTTTGCAAAGGTTGTTTAAAGCTTTATGCTGTGGTGGAGGAGTTCCAAAATAAAGTCTAAGAATCTCAAAAAAATAATGAGAATTAACAGTTTTATGATAGATCAACCTCTCCAGTGACACTGAAGGTGTCCCTGGGCATATGACAGATGATTTGTGGTGGTTCAACATTTGTATTAGAGCATAATGAAAAATGCTTTGTAGGTTTTCCAGTCATTTTCAAAAGTCATTTGGTGAAATTTTCTGAAAAGCTACTGAAATGATCAATTTGATCTCTTCTAAAGCACAGGAGCCGCAGAACAGCATCCTCAATAGCAGCTCAGTTTGTGTCATTCTGCAAACACATGTGCTGTGGCACAGGCATCACAGCAAAAAGTAGCTTCCCAATTTCCCTCCCTCCTGATTCACATTAGGAAAAAGTTTAGACTTTAGGGAAAAAAACAAACACCCAATCTCCTGAAGACAAACTATATCCAGATGAAATCAGAGACTGCTTCTCATTCATTCCCTGATCCTTGGAGCAAGCAATCAAAACCTGCTGGAGCTGCCAGAGTGAGGGCCCCACAAGCGCTCCCCCTTCTAGCCCAGCTGGCTTGGTCCAAGGTTGGCTTCATCACTGATAAGAGTTGTTGTGCAGAAAGCTACCAGCAAGAGCTGCTCTCCTTCCCTTGGGAGCTTCTGTTAAGCAAAGGCTTGGAGACCCCTGTTGTAAAACTATTGCGCAGGAAATAAAATCCCTGGTTTTGCCATTCTCTCTGAAATTACTCCACACCAAACAAACGTTACAGTGAAAATGTGATAAGCTTATTCTACCAAAATTCTAAGTATAAAACTCCGAAATATTTGAAGACAGGTGCAGAAGAAGTGAAATAATTTTGTGCCTTATATTTACATCTAACTCTTGTTTTCAAGACAAATTCTTTCTGCTTTATCGAATCATGGAATGTTTTGAGTTGGAAGGGATCTTTAAAGATCATCTAGTCCAAACCCCCTGCCATGGGCAAGAACATCTTCCACTAGATCAGGTTGCCCAGAGCCCTGTTCAACCTGACCTTGAATATGGGACATCCACAACTTCTCTGGGCAACCTATTCCAGTGTCTCACCACCCTCATCATAAAGAATTTCTTCCTAATATTTAATCTAAACCTATCCTCTTGCAGTTTAAAACCATTGCCCCTTGTCCTGTCACTACAGGCCCGGGTAAAAAGTCTCTCCTTGTCGTTCTTATAAGTCCCCTTTATATATTGAAAGGCTGCAATAAGGTCTGCCCAGAGCCTTCTCTTCTCCAGGCTGAACAACCCCAACTCTCTCAGCCTTTCTTCACAGGAGAGGTGTTCCAGCCCTCGGGACACTTTTGTGACCCTCCTCTGGACCTGCTCTAACAGGACCATGTCTTTCTTGTGTTGGGGACCCCAGGGCTGGACACAGTACTCCAGGTGGGGTCTAATTTCTAGTTCTCTAAAAGACTCCTTTGTATCTGTTTTCCTAAAAATCTTTACCAATAGTCCCCAGTTAAACAGGTCTTAATGTTCTTATGAGCTTCTGGTATCAGAACTATGGAAAAGTTGTAAATAGCTAAAAGTGCGTATGCAAATCCAAGTTCAGTTAAGACCGAAATGGAGAATTAATTCACAGTGTATGAAAGGATAGAAACCCCCAGTGCAGCAAACACACACCTTTGTGCTACCCAGCAGCAGCTCCCAGCAATGACCACACTCTCACGAGAGATCCTGCCTGGGATTGTCAGAGCAGCACCTCTTTGTTACCAATTGTCAACCCCTTCCCAAAGTCACATTTTTTGTTCTGCGGGAGATGAAAATTGCAGCTGCTCTTACTGACGGTGCCTCCTTCTTTCCCTCACACTTAATGCAACCTGCATTATGACTGTCACGGTTTAACCCCAGTCAGCAACTAAGCACCACACAGCAGCTTGCTCACCCTCCCCTCCCCAGGTGAGATGGGGGAAAGAATTGGAAGAGCAAAAGTAAGAAAACTTGTGGTTGAGATAAGAACAGTTTAATAATTGAAATAAAGTAAAATAAAATATAATAAAAATAATAAATTGTAATTAAAAAGAAAACAACGAGAGAGAGAGAGAGGAACAAACCCCAGGAAAAACAAGTGATGCAACTGCTCACCACCGACTGACCAACGCCCAGCCAGTCCCCGAGCAGCAGTCACTACCCCCCCAGCCAACTCCCCCCAGTTTATATACTGAGCATGACATCATATGGTATGGAATATCCCTTTGGCCAGTTCGGGTCAGCTGTCCCGGCTATGTCCCCTCCCAGCTTCTTGTGCACCTCCCCACTTGCAGAGTATGGGAAGCTGAAAGGTCCTTGACTTAGTATAAACACTGCTTAGCAACAACTAAAACATCAGTGTGTTATCACATTATTCTCATGCTAAATCCAAAACACAGTACTATACCAGCCACTAGGAAGAAAAGTAACTCTATCCCAGCCAAAAGCAGGACAGGCACTTACAAACCTGCTGCATTTCTGATAGCACCACATTTCTTCAAGTTACATTCTTAATTCACTGTAATAAATTTGCTCGGTAGTTTTTGCATATTTACAGCATCCAGAGAATAAATACAGTGATTAACATACTGCATTTTTCATACAGAAAAGTTTCTGAATGGTTACTTTAGGTGAAAAACTCGTGCAGCCGTGAACAGCACTACTAAAATGCTTGAGAAAATAATTGAGTGCAAATTCTGAATCAGCTATTACAGTATATCTTGTTTAGACTTTAGCATTATGTAGGTTCTTCAAATTTAACTTTGTTGTTCTTGTGTTTGTATTTCTGGAACATATTTTTGATTAAACATAATTATTTTCTAATTCAAAGGCACCAGAAAATGAAGAATCTAGCACTTCTCTCCAAAGTTGGTTCCAGCACTTAATTATGCTCGGTATTAAATTCACAGACAAATAAGGTATACAAATTTGTGTGAGCTAAGCTAACAGCCTCTAAGCATTTTGCACTTTCCCTCCCTGGGCTGTTGACGTAGACCCAGGTGGCTGCATGCCATCCCTTCTGGGAGGTACAGAATTTGGTCTCTGTATTTGATATTGTTCCACTAGAGGTAATGCAAACCTACTCTGACTGGCTTGTGGGTAAATGCAAGAAGTTATTGAACTATTGCAAGTTTTCACATTTACAGTATTCACCAAGACACAGTGTGGAAATAAGTCAATAAAACATTCTCCCCGCCCTGTTGGCAATCTGTTCTGCACTGAATTTCTGAATAGCTGCCTAACTGTGATTAATCTGACACAAGATATTCTAGCATAAACAATAAACCTACGAGACAGTCATAACTTGTTCTCACAGCACTGGTCAGAGAAAAAACAAAAGCTCATGCAAAATGAATTCTTTGCTGGGAATGTCACTGAAGTGGAGTCTAGTCAGAATAAATCAAGGAATCTTAGGTTTATTTGTCACCCCCTTGTGTTAACTGTAAATACATAAATAAAATCAGTGCAGGGTGCTTTGTGTAAATAAAATTGATAATCCGGACTCAGTGCACTCCATAATCCTGGTAAAACTACCTCATTTTCTATTACTTTAAATGTATATACTTTCAAAGGAACACAGGAAATTCTTTGAGAAAATTACAGTTGAAGCTAGCACTAATATTTAATGATACTTTGAATATAACATTACCCAGTAGGAAGCATTTTTATCAGCCTGGATTACTCAACAGAACAAGTAACCAGGTCTTTAATTAATCACTATTGAGTTCATAGAATCATAGAATCATAGAATAGTTTGGGTTGGAAGGGACCTCTAAAGGTCATCTAGTCCAACCCCCCTGCTGTGGGCAGGGACATCTTCAACTAGATCAG
>NW_008824538.1:95711-96823 GCF_000699105.1 Pygoscelis adeliae | reverse complement strand
CTGCTCTCCATCCCTTCATCCCCCAGCCTGGATTGATACCAGGGGTTGCCCCAACCCAGGTGCAGGACCTTGCCCTTGGCCTTGTTAAACCTCATGAGGTTCACAGGGGCCCACTTCTCCAGCTTGTCCAGATCCCTCTGGATGGCATCCCGTCCCTCTGGTGTGTCGACTGCACCACTCAGCTTGGTGTCATCTGCAAACTTGCTGAGGGTGCACTCGATCCCACTGTCTATGTCATTGATGAAGATATTAAACAGTACTGGTCCCAATACGGACCCCTGCGGGACGCCACTCATCACCAGTCTCCATCTGGACATTGAGCCCTTGACCACTACCCTCTGGATGCGACCATCTAACCAATTCCTCACCCACTGGACAGTCCACCCATCAAATCCATACCTCTGCAGTTTAGAGAGAAGGATGTTGTGGGGGACCGTGTGAAAGGCCTTACAGAGGTCCAGATAGGCGACATCTGTAGCCCTTCCCGTGTCCCCTGATGTAATCATTCCATCATAGAAGGCCACTAGGTTAGTCAGGCAGGACTTGCCCTTGGTGAATCCATGCTGGCTGTCTCGTATCACCTCCCTGTCCTCCATGTGCCTTAGCACGGCTTCCAGGAGGATCTGTTCCATGGTCTTCCCAGGCACAGAGTTGTTACCTAACAGTTTCTCAGAGAGATGTTTATACTCTGCTTGTTACCCTGAAATTGTTATGCAAATCTCTCCATTTCTAGGAGTAAAATTAGTACTAGCAGCACTATCTGCTACCAGCAGAAGGTTTAAACAGGACTTGGTGAGGCCACTTATATGTGATTCAGATTGACTTCTGTACTGACAGTCATGGCTTAAGTAGTTCACATTACAAGGAATTTTTATTATACAAATTTTTATTATACATAATATATATAGATTATACATGATATACATGTAAATAATGTGTATATTGTATAATACAATGTAATTGTAATAATACAATTATATTTATAATGGAGTAAATAAATTATATATACTAATTATCATTATTTATTATACAAATATATTTCAACCATATGCTTTCTGGATTTTTGCTGGTTAGGGGCGTATACTCAGCAGACCAAGTCCATAGTTGGTTCA
>NW_008824538.1:93110-95683 GCF_000699105.1 Pygoscelis adeliae | reverse complement strand
CTGTTTTTCAGGAAAAACATTTTCCTGCCAATTAGGTCAAGAGAGATGAGAGCAGTTGGGGTTTTTTGGTTCTTTTTTTGTTTGTTTTTTTCCTCCCTAGAATTCTCTAATCCCTTCTTTTTCCTTTTAGATCATCCTGTGAGGCTTAGGGTGCTTCTCTTTTGGCTACAACCTTATTACTCATTTCTAAAAAAGGCTCAGAACTCATGACATGAATTATCACTGTATGATGATTTAAGATATAAGAAATCTAATTACCTCAGATTTTAATTGCTTTCTTTTGTGTTCTTTGTAAGTTAGCTCCTACTTTTTTCCAATTTCTGGTCTTCTCTTTTTGATGCTACAGATCTGGCTTTAATTCTAGTAAGACATGTAGCCTGAAAACTGGTCCAAAATACAGAAGCTTACTTTGTAAATGACAAGGATTTATGGGTTATCCAAGGCAAATCATGCCTGACCAATTTGATTGCCTTCTATGCTGAGATGACTGGCTCTGTAGATGAGGATTGAGCACTGGACTTTGCTAGCTTTGATTTTAGCAAGGCATTTGACATAGTTTCCCATACAACCCAAGTGGCCAAATTGGTAAGAAATGGAATTGATTGGTGGACTGCAGCGTGTGTGGAAAATTTGCTGACCCGTGGTTTTAGAAAGCAGGAGATTAGCAGAACAAAGTCCAGGTGACAGATATTTATGAGTTGTGATCTTCAGGATCCTGGGGCCAATGCTGTTAAACCTCTTCATTAATGATCTGGATGGTGGGACAGAGCACACCTTCAGCAGTCTCATGGGTAGTCCTGCTGGAGTATCAAGCCCCACGACAGGGTAGGGCACGTGGAGAGACAGGACATGTTGAAATGAGTCTCGATCTTGTATGTGGACTGCCTGCCTATAAGGTAAGAAAATGCTAGAGGTAAAAGTGTAGCTAATTGAAACTAGGCAGAGTACTGAAGGTTTCATTAGAAACATATCTTTTAGAAAATGTGTTAAGTAAACAACATGAAACAGATAACTGAAAGGATTTTTTTGTTTTGTTTTTCAGCTTGTTGGTAGAGTCAGTCTGACTACATCAAATTAAGCCCCACAACAGAGGTCATTGCAAGACCAGGTTTGGACAAGAGCCTGGACAAGAAAGCATCAAGTTCCTTTAAAAGTACAAGAGATTTATTAGGATTTCAAGTATACAAGGAAGAAAGGATGGGAGAGTCTTCAGAAGAAACTTAAACATGAATTAAAATAGAACATTCAGTTTTCAAAAATTAGGAAAACACAAATTTATGGCCAGAATGGTGAGAAAAAAAAGATCATTTCAGATTCATCAACTGTAGTAATCTAATGAGGATATCTCTGTGTCACAGTTTGCATAGTTGTCATATGACTAAGTACAATTCTGACCTCTTTTGGTAAGAAGCAGGTACTATATGGGAAGCTTTTACAGAAGTGGATAAACATGATTTAAGGTCCAGAATATCTGATTCTGACTATATGAAAATGTCTGTTTTAAAATGTTGGGATGAAATTTTCCAGGGAGAGGAAGGAGAGGTCCTGATCAACTACTGAACTGAGTGATTGACTGAAATAAAAGGTCTTTGCATTGCACCTCTCTGCTCTTTCTTGATATTCCTGACTGCTGATAGGGTGCACTGATGTGCACTAGGGTTAGTGCACGCGGGGTTTTTTTTACATTAAATATGAGCTAGGAAAAAAGTTCTACAGAGTGCTTTATTAAGATTTTAAGATTAAAAAGGCACCCTAGGAGTATGTGAAGACTCTGACAGCAACCTAATAAAACGTGACATAGCTTGGCTTTGAAGTAACATCTAGGGATCAGTCTGCATACTTCTATGCCATAGTTTCATTATTTTTTACTGCTGACTTTTACAAAATCCTGAAAGAGACACAGAATTACATGAACTGAGAAGCAGATTTGCCCTTCAGGTCTCAACTGAAAGAAACTGAGTTGAACACAGACTTTGAAAGTAGTAGTGAAAAGCAAATTATGTATTTATAGGTTAATATATTTTAAGTAGATGGCAAGTCAGCAGCAAGCCACCTGAGCAACTGTACAGGAGATCTGGCAAGATGGCACTAGCCCCAGATTCCATGTTTGCTGCAAGGCCATTCTCACAGCAAGTGGCAGGAACACCTGTAAATTGTCAGTAGCCTCTGACTAAATCTACTTTATGACTGATCAGGAATCAGACACAGAAGGCAATCAAACATTAGAATTTCTTCTGTGACTCACCTGGGTTTTTAAAAGGTTTTACTTTATGAGAATATACATTTTCTGCAAGCCACAGCCTTAACTTTAAAAGGGACTAACGAATGTTTCAGCGACTACTTTGTTTCACATGAATTTGTGAAGTTCTTTCAACTAAATATTAGAATTCACACAATGATCCAAACGCAAATTACAGATGGTCAGATAAGTAAAGTGGCACACTTATCACTGATAGTCCATTTTTTTTCCATTCTTGGGCTTTTGTTTCCTATCAGCCAACCACCAGTCCCTCAAGGACCTTCATTAGTTTCTTGTGAAGTTCCTCCTGTTTGGACTTTCAGAAGGATTTTGA
>NW_008824538.1:75244-93071 GCF_000699105.1 Pygoscelis adeliae | reverse complement strand
ACTCTAATAGGTTTCTGAGACACAGTTTCTCTCTACAGGAAGCTTTGCTGCCTCCACTGCTTCATACCCTGTTCATCCTTGTGTCTGCCTGTTCCATTATTTATTATAACCCCTACTACATGGAAGTTAGACTGTCATGCACAGACTCTCCACACCCAAAAAGTTTAAAACATGGCAAAATATCTAGATCCTTGTTGTCTTTTGGTACTAGGAGAATTCAAAACAGTATGTTACACACCAAAATATACAAGACCTACTATATCATAACCCACTTCATTTGGAAAGGACCATCTCCTTCCTCTGATGGTTTTAATATTCCCAAAACCTACACCAATAGGATAATGTTGCATTTTTCACTGGCATTTCCAATAAAGCTTAAGCTGGTCCGATTGGGGTTAACAATGCCCCAGGAGAAAGGAGACCTTTCCTTATCTTACACTCGGAGGATCACAGCTCATAGCTTTTTCTCTTCAAAATGTTCTTTTGCAAGAACCTTGTCTCTTTCCATATCGGCCCCTACTGCCTTTAATTCAGGATCACAGCCAGGCTAGCTAAAATCCCAGCAATTCCTGAAAGCGCTACTGTACTAATTATACTGCTCCAAAGCAGAGACTCCTGTAAAGCCTACACAATATTCTGCAGCTGAACAGTAGGAGAGCTGGGGTTACTGCCTCTTATACTAGCTGCACTCTTCTGCTGTCCCTCACTCCTTGTTTGTTGCTCATCAGCGGTTTGGAGCAAAGACAGCCATGCTTCTTTTTCCTCCCTGTCTCCTTTCACAATGTGACTAGGCTGAGTTTTAGGAATTACAGGTAATTAATGTTGGAGAGAATAGCACACAGCAGTGCATCCAGACAAAGGCAACACAAATTTCATTTCTTTCAATGGTTTGCAATCAAGTTACCTTCCTGTAGCTTTGCTAGGAGATACTAAATGGTCTGACATAAAAAATAAAGTCTTGGGCATTTTGCCACCAGTTTCCCTGCAAAATACACAAAGTTCATGCAAAATATATCAAGTTCTTCGACATCTATACTGTGGTGACAGCTTGTCATTTTACAGTTTTGTTTTTATGTTTGAGTCTGTTTTATTTTTTTACCAAAAGCATCTGTTCATGGGAAAAAAATCTGCTTGAGGGAAAGTACTAGACTTGATGATTTTCCTGCCAAGTATTTCTGATGAGTTTTAAAGTATTTAGAACAAATCTTTAAAACTGTCAAAGGGAAGAGTTGGGAGAAGAGGGATCATTGTCACTTTTTATAACCTCACAAAAAAATGAAGGTTACAATAAAATGAAGATTCAATTCACTCAAGCTCATTTTTCCCCCAGTATCTCTATGATAGCTGAGTTTCATTATAAACTGGGAGAGGAAAACTTTTCAGGAACAGAAAAAAAAAAAGAAGTAACAGTAAAAAATAAATGCATACTTTCTCGGAAGACAGAAAAACCCTTCCTGTTCATTTCTAAGTCATACCTTTAAGACATTTAACAAGAGACATTTTAAACCTTTCTGCCCAGGGAGAGCTCTTAGACCCGGGTCAGCAGCATCCCACCCCATCTGAGCTTACCTTTGTAAAGTCTTTCTAAGCTTTTTTCTTTGTGCTGAACACGGAGAGTTGTAACAGACATGCCAGCACTGAGCTCAGGACTGCAGCCACAGAGGCAGGGCACACACTAAATGAGGTAGCACCCTGTACCTGTACAGCAGCACCAGTGAAGGGGGGTCAGTGCCAGCCCAAAAGCCTTGCTGGTGCCAGTGCCTCTGCTTATGTGATTCCTTTCCTTACCCACTTGCCTGCAGGTATACTATTTCCAGCATTACATGCACTGAACAGCTGTGCCATACACTCAATATTCCCCATGAGAAGGTACTCTGGAGGCTGAGCAGAGGCAGTCCATACTATTCATCTGGCTAAAAGTAGGTGGGTAATGCTGTCTCAGGTGTCATATTCATTGGCAGCAATTCATCCCACTACCTTCTGTGAGGTGAACAAAACTGCAGATACCCAGTCAGAGGCTGCAACCATACGCCTGGACCAAGAAAAGCATCAACTCTCATTACATCAACTGCAACAACAAACAGGGTGTCTCATATCCACGTATTCCTCTGTTCTGCTTTCCCTGCTTGCAGTCTCATCATTCTGAGCAATACCAGTACTGTGTCTCCCCAGCAGCATGCAACACCTTGCACTATGCCAGGCATGCTAGTCTTGAGCAGCAGAAGGGGCTGCACTCACCATCGTGTGCAAACTGCAATGCCTTGCTACCAGCTCAGAGGCCAGTGATAATTTGATTCAGATAGTAAGATTGGGTTTGGCATGTTTCCATGACTGCCCACCTCTACAGTTTATGGAAACATGTGCGACAGCAGTCAAGAGGAAAAAGGTACAAAAAAGAAAAATCTATTCTTTGGTACTTTCCTCTTTTCCAGTTTGCACGGCAGTTCACACAGGAAGGGTAGTGCACTCTACAAGTTGTTGGGCTGCTGACTGCTTTGCTCACCTGCAGGCTTAGTCTGCAGCCCTGATGGTCACCCCAGCTAGCTGTTGGCTGTGCAAACCTACCCAGCAGATTGAAGTCTACAGGGAATTAGAAGGGCTTATTAAGCAGTGCTTTGAGGTCATCAGAAGCATGGTGGTAGAGACCAGCTGGGAACTATCTACCTAGCTGGGCTAACCTGGGACAAGTGGAGACGACCACCCAGACAGAGTTTCCTATCAGGGAAGCTGCTGTCCATGTGGAGGGCTGTGAAGTCTGTTCCCCACGCTCCTGGGTGGAGGAGTGTGCAAGCTCCGACTGTGCAGGGTGTGCTCTGGTAGAGTCACTCAGGCAGCAGGTGGAGGAGCTGCAGGAGGAAGTCAGCAGGTTATACTGCATTAGGGAGGGGGAACAAGACATAGATAGAGTATTTTTTGAGGCTGTATTGGGTTTACATGCAAGGTTTTGGTAGCGGGGGGGGGCTGCAGGTGTGGATTCTGTGAGAAGATGCCAGAAACTTCTCCCATGTCAGACAGAGCCAGTTCCAGCTGGCTCCAAGACAGACCTGCTGCTGCCCAAAGATGAGCCCATCAGCAACAGTGGTAGCGCCTCTGTGATAACATATTTAAGAAAGGGTAAAAACTGTTGCGCAACAGCAGCCAGGAGAGAGGAGTGAGAATATGTGAGAGAGATAACTCTGCAGAAACCAAGGTCAGTGAAGAAGGAGGGAGAGGAGGTTCTTCAGGTGCCAGAGCAGAGATTCCCCTGCAGTCCATGGTGAAGACCATGGTGAAGCAGGCTGTCCCCCTGCAGCCATGGAGGTCCACAGTGAAGCAGATATCCATTCTGCAGCCTGTGGAGCACACCACGCCGGAGCAGGTGGATGTGCCTGAAGGAGGCTGTGACTCTGTGGAGACCTGTGGCGGTGTGCTCCCCCTGCCCTGTGTAAGCGATGCCCACCAGTGGGGGTCGTTGTGGCTGCATCCAGCTTATGCTGGACTTTGGGAATGGATGGCAACATAGTAGCCAAGGGCTGCCTGGAGCAGTGAGTCAAATGACTTGCTGATATGCAAATATGACTATAGGACAATCATCTTACTCTATAAATAGTGGACAGCCCAGGGCCCGTTGAGCTCTCCTGCATGGCAGCGGGCTGCACGGCGGGACCTCCCCTTGAACAGGGACGCCTCTCAACGCTACTCCTCAAGGTTGAGAGATTCCTTGCCGCAACAGATCCTCGGTAAGTGACTAATAGCATGCTAAACTTTGAAATCTTAGCTAAGTGATATAAAGGATTGATTGCGCATATATAATCCTTTAGACATAAACTGTTGACCAAGTCTGGGACTACGATTGGATCCAGCCGCACCTAAACTCCTCTCTGAGAAGTTTAGAAAGCAAGGGGGTCCTTTCTGAACCTCATGACTCAACGGGAGGGTCTCCCTGACAGTTTTGTCTGACCCTGTCCTCTTTGCAGTAAATAATCAAGTGTATCTTGCCATTGAAGCTTGTTCACTGTCGCATTTACCATTGAACTTTGTTAATTCACACTTTAACTCACTGTTTTCTATCAATAAAGTATTGTTGCTTCTCTCTTACAAGTGAAGTGCAGTCTCACTCCACCTGCGACAAGACCTTGTGCTGGAGCAGGTTCCTGGCAGGAAACTATTGTCCTGGTTTCGGCAGGGATAGAGTTAATTTCCTTCCTAATAGCTGGTACAATGCTGTGTTTTGGATTTAGGATGAGAACAAAGTTGATAATGCACCGATGTTTTAGTTGTTGCTAGGTAATGCTTACACTAGCCAAGGACTTTTTAGTTTCCCATGCTCTCCAGCCCCGTAAAAATAAGCTTGGGTTATCATTAAGGCCTTACAGATGGTAGGATATGGTATCGAAATATTACATTAATTTGTGCACACTAACATATCTGCATATGGTGAAACATATAACAGTGGAGAATTCAGCATGAATTTAGGAGCTGTTTATGATACATGCTAACTATACAATGTAATTCTGTATTTAACTAGTACTTATTCTGTATGTGTTTCTTATATTACCAGATACAATTTCAGTGTAGTTTGGACAGATATTTAAAACTGTCTTGAACTAATTTGCATATTCTACCATTCAAGACTGTGGGATGAAAAGTGTATTTTGTAAATGAATCATTGTACATTTTATAAATTAACGAATATAGCTGCATACTACAGATTGCATATGTCTAACTATTCCTTTGATATTGGTACAAGATCAAGAGG
Organism: Pygoscelis adeliae; assembly: GCF_000699105.1. Classification (NCBI taxonomy): domain Eukaryota; kingdom Metazoa; phylum Chordata; class Aves; order Sphenisciformes; family Spheniscidae; genus Pygoscelis; species Pygoscelis adeliae. The sequence continues at coordinate 88,333 of NW_008824538.1, read as the reverse complement.
ACACAAATTATTCATGAAAGAATTTACACTGTTAGTTAAGAGAATTTTTTTGACTATCCAAGAAGTGTCAGATTAGCCTGTGAAGCTAAGCAGTGAACAAAGTTAAATGGCTTTATACCTTTTTTAAAGGCGTGATCCTCATGTTCAAAAATAGAATGGGTTACATAAAATCTGTAGTGATTAGCTTTCTGGTACCTCTAAGTAAGGGATTGGAATGACCATTAGTTATGGTCTGTGTTGCACTGTGTTTGCGATATAGTTAATCAATTGGTGTCTTAGGCTTCTGGTCGTCTGGTGCGAAGATACCACTAATGATCCTCACTGTATAATCTATAACTTGCCTTTGGACTTTTGTGCTTGCTTTGCCTTCTGTTGGCATCAACAGTAGCTGTTGCATGTTAAAGTTACTCTTTAATTAACCGTGTAGTAGAAACCCATGTGGGTAAGCCACATTCACAAATATTTTCTTTTCAAAGTGTTTTTCTCCCCAGGGTTTAAAAGAGTAAATATTTGAATTAAAACAAGTTGTTAGCATTTGCTATGTATTTGCCTGGATTTTTTTTACTGCTCTTCAATAATGTCATTTTCTGCTAAAAAGTTTTACTATGGAATATGTCTTTCTACATTAGACGATATAAAAACGTACTGCTCATTTATGTATTTTAATGAAATAAGCATGATCTAAAAAGGCTTCAACAAATTTGTGGTGCTGTTCATGTATACACACACACCCCCTGCTGCTGGCATAGTCATAAAATAATAACACAAAAATACCCTCCTGAATCAGGCCAGTGATCCATCTGCTAGACCTGTCCAGGCAGAATCAGGGTGCCACCTCCAAAAGCTGCAGGAGGAGATGCTCTTTAGGGACATCATGGTCGTGTTCATGTTCGGCGACCCACACCCTGCACTCCCCCAGCAACCACACAGTGGGCACATCATCATTGCCATGTATCTTTAGAATTTATTTTGGACCTGCTGTCCATGAATTTCTGTATCCCATTTCTGAACTTGTTGATACCATCTGCCTGCCCCACCCTTGGGGCAGGGCATCCCAGAAGTTCACCACCTGCTATACAAAGCACTTCCTTTTACTTGACATCAGAGTATTGGAATGTGTCCAATGGAGGGCAACAAAGATGGTGAAAGGACTAGAGGGCATGATATGTGAGGAGCGGCTGAGGATATTAGGTTTATTCAACTTAGAGAAGAGGAGACTCAGGGGTGGCCTCATTGCTGCCTACAACTTCCTCATGAAGAAGAGCGGAGAGGGAGGTGCTGATCTCTTCTCTCTGGTGTCTGGTGATAGGATGTGAGGGAATGGCTTAAAGCTGCATCAAGGGGAAGTTCAGATTGGATATTAGGGAAAAACTCTTCACCAAGAGGGTGGTCAAGCACTGGAACAAGCTCCCCAGGGAAGTGGTCATGGCCCCAAGACTTTCGGTGTTCAAGAAGCATTTGGACAACCCTCTTAGATACAGGGTTTAACTTTTAGGTTATCCTGTGTGGAGTCAGGATCTGGACTCGATCCTCGTGGGTTCCTCCCAACTCAGGATATTCTATGATTGTAAGATAAACAGCTCACCTGGTACTTCCCAGGAGTGCCCCCTCCAACTAGTACTGCGGGTTTTAGTGAATAACAGTTCTGCATTCACCTTACTCATTGCTTTCATGACTGATCATGTTTAATTCTCTGAAAGCTGTTTAGGAAGGGAAACAAATGTGTCTGTTATTATCTAGCCTGACAACTTTATCTGGAGTATCCTGTAGAAATGAGAAGAGATGACTGTCCAGGACATTCATGACTGAGAAGGGGAAGCAGTAAAAGGCAGCTGTCTCTCAGGTGAGGCATTTTAGGCAGATGCAGGCACAGCACAGCTGGTTTGCATGCAAAGGCATAGGAGGCAGCTGTGCTTTTTGTCTGAAGCTTTTTGAACCCATTCTGGCATTCACTGAGAAAAGTAGGCACATTTGCATTAAATCACTTCACTGAAATCACAAGTTTATTTAGGCTAATAAAAAATGACTAACCATGGATCCGCAACTAAAAAAAAAAATTCGTTAACAAATATCTGAGGTTAGGGACTCAGTAATTAAATTGCATTTTAAATCACATCCTTGTTAAGTTAGCTCCTAGAGTCAAATGGCTTAATTTCTTCATGCCTGATGACATTGCTGTATCTGATTTCTGTAGCAGTCAGCACTGCCATCCTATAAAACGATGTGACCATGTTTCCACTGGTGAAGTGGCTCTGCTTCCCAGGGTGAGGCTTACGGCTCTGCAGACAGCATGCAGGAGTCAAGAGCACTGCTGGGACCAAACCACAGACACTAAGGATGTGAGCCAGATCTAGGCACAGGGACCAGGTGCCTTTCAAGTTGCCCTTGCTGCATCCAGTCCAGGCTGGGGGCTGACCTAGGAGGATGTGCATCTCACCCTTCCGTGCCCGTCTGCCACACGTGCTGTGCTTCAGAGCCATGGGGCAGCCCATGTCACACCACATACCTCTGCTGGGGCCTTGGGTCACCCTTTTGGTCTTGCTTAGGCCCCAGCTGCAGCGCCTGTGGCATGGTCGGGCCTGGGCAAACAGGGGGCCTAGGGGAAGGGGCTCGGAGCGTGCAGAGAGCTCCCACCTCTGCCCATCAGCACCTCCAGAGCTGGAGGCTGCACACGCTGGGGAGAGGCATGGCAGGCATATCCTTACACTTATCTCTTCTGTGAGCTGCTCCAAACTTTGGGAGTTCCCACCTCACCCAGACTCCAGTGTGGATTTCAACACCAGCTACTTTAAGTCTGGCACCGTATGCAGGCCAAAACTAGGTAAGATCAGGTTACCTATGGCATGAGCAGCAGTGCTCAGGACTTAAACTGACGGCAGGACTTCAGGCTCATTAAAGACTTTCCCAGAGATTCTCCCCAGCCAGAAATATGTGTGCATATATATACATCTGAATTGGAGCAATTTTGTTTTAGCTGAACTTTTCCACAACTTTTCTTAGAAGATTGAAAGCCAAGGCCTAAGTTCAGACGTTTTTAAAGTTTTCTTATTTTTCAGCTCTTTTCTCTGAAGTAGTAGTTCTTCTAGAGTCAGCTACATCCCTAATTTTTAAATATTTGTATGCAAATATTGTGCAGAGCAGGGTACTTCTGAGTATTGTCTGTAAAACCCTGAGAAGCAGGTCTGTGTTCCCAGTTCTGCTTTCACAGGGTTAGTACTATGGAGTTTTTAAGTCAAAACCAACATTTAAGTCACACACTTGATGTTACAATTACAGCAAAATATTATAAAAATCTTTCAAAATTATTTAAATAAATGAAAGCTTTTAGGCAGTAAGTTTACTGGGAAGCCTCAGACAGAATTCCTCCCTCTACTCCTGTTGTTTATATTCCAATATACATTTTCAGCAAAACATTTACATTCTTAATCACTGCCACAAACTTAGTATAAAACTTGTATATAATTAAGGCTACAGATTGTTTTTTTTCTAAATGCCTTTTTTTTCCCCAGCTACTTTTAATCTTAAACAGTTTGACAGTGGAAGTGTTACAGATCTGGTGTCTGTCTAACAATCCACTATTTGGGAATAATTTTTCATCAAAGCTAAGAATTCATTTTTCCTTTTAAAAACAAGCATTCAGCTGTGAATAGTGGTGAGGAATCCTGTCTCTCATGGGAGACAGGCAATTAGGTATTACAGTGAATTTGGGCTGCATTAGGAGTTTTATGAAAACCATGTTCTGATAATGCAGGACATCTGGATTCTTCAGCTGAGAAGCTCATGGTGTGAGGAAGCAAGGGGATTGCCATGTATGGGGCTGCTCTAGGGCAGCCGTGGTGTGACACATGCAAAGGGCCCCTGAAAAATCTCAGCCCTGCTGCTGTGGGGCACACAAGTCACCAGGAAGGACACCTACACTGTGCCAGACGAGCAGGAGTTGAGCTCAGATCCTTTGCAGCTCTTTTAATTCATTGTGTGGCAAGTACATATGCTGCAGAGGAGCTAAGGATGTTGCTGATGATCGTATGAACTTGTAGGGTGGGGTCCTCCTGTCTTTCCCCAGTGCCAAGCACCAGATGTTCCTCAGGTGTCACCTCCTGGGGCTCGGCAGGAAGCAGCTGCTGAGGCCTCACCATCACCTGTAGCTGGACACACCAACAGGCCATCCCACACAGCCCAACCAGCAGCAAGAAGCTGTGCTACCTTGGCGCTTCCAGGTATCAACCCACACATGGCTGCCTGAAAATGCGTGTCAGTGTGCATTGGCTGCACAGATGTGTGTGAGCTAGCATGCATTGTCATCACAGGGAGCTCCCAGTTTCTCATCTTGGGGCTTCAGATGTCCCAACAAGGCACAGCAGTGTTGCGTATCTGAAGCTTTTCCCAAAGTTGCCAAAGAATATAAAAGCCAAAATGGGATCGTGAGATACTATCACTGCTGAAAACCAGCGGAAGTCAGAGATGTTCTAATCAACTGTTTTCCAAGAAAAAAAGCACTCCTCTGTGGACCTTGCTGGGATGGTGTTTGGTAAACCAGAAGAAGGCATGAGTGTGTATTGAAGGACTGATTCTGGTGTGCTGAAAACTGGACATAAATGACGGGGTCGGCAGGGAACAATACCAATATTAGTGCTATCATAAGGACTGCCAAATATGGAGTTTCCTTTACGAAAAATCTCTTTTCAAAATGCAAAATGAGTACATGATACTGCCAGAGTGAAATCCTTTTTAATGCTTTATATTTCAAATACACATTACTTATTTTTTCTTTCACTTTCTATACTAAACCACAAGATTTGTAATACTGCTTGTTGCCATGGAACTAAGCTGGCCAAGATCAATGTAGTCAAAACTAAAAACATGTTTAATACAGCAGTATCAGAGTTGTGTTCACTTTTTGACCCTCAGGGCCCAGTTGTTCCAACAAAATTAACACAGCAGCTCTCTCCTTAAAGCAAGGCAGGCCAATTCCTCTCTGACCCTCAACTTTTTGCAGAATAAACAAAATCAACTGTTTTGCATCTCTCGGAACAATTCAGTACTTAGAGGCAAATACATTCTGGTCTGTACTTATGCAGTGCTTATCACAAATTGACCAAACGTGTTATTCATGAATTTACTTCCTGAATGCTGTGATTTTTGGTAAGGAAAGAGTAAGATGCTTTTAAAAGTATTGCAGAATACTGAAAATATGCAACATTAGATTAATGTCCTGATGCAACTTGCAAAAACAGATTCAATGACAGATCAGTAGCAAGTGAGATTTAGGAAAATCTGACAGAACAATTTAAAAAAAAAAAAAAACAAAACTCCGAAATACCCAGAGTCTGCACGCTGAAGGTCAATGCATGTAGAAGTCAGTTATGTGCATGCAGAACTGATGGCATGAAGAGGAGAGAATTGAATGTGGGAAGAGGAAAAACAATCTCTTAGTGCAAGCAAGTCTGGTGAGATTTTTTTTTCCCAAAATCAATCAGTATGTGCAAGGAAATATTCTTTACCCTCAGACAAGAGACCTGTCAGTGAAGAACAGACTGATTTTCTGATTATTCAAATATTGTTTTGCCGTACCAGTTTTCTGGCCATTTACTCATTTCTTTTGGCTATAGCATGTTGTATGAGTATATTTTTTCCAATGGCCATTCAGTTCTCATGCCATGACTGATCTTATGTAACTTGCACTTGTGTCAGCTCACCAGTGGATGTTTTCTTTTTTCTATCAGATAGCATATTTTGTTCTTGAAAAATACCCTAAGAATTTCAGTTCCTTTCAGGCCATATGAAATATCTTTGGGTGACAACAAGAGAAACTGTTATTAATAAATCATTTAAAGAATGGAGATCTACCCTGCAGATCCCATCAACATTATATAATAGTCAAACTATAAGCGTTTCACCAGCCATAGCTGCAGTTTGAGGTTATAACTCGCAGATGTCTCATTGTTCTCTGAGGTCCTTTCTGGAAAAAACTCCTGCATGTCTTGAAATGAAAGAACTGGTCTGGAACACTGGATTTCTCTGCTTCAACCACCCTCTCAAAGCAGGGTCAACTTACAAGGCGAAATTACAGCAGGCTGCTCAGGGTCTTGTCCATTCTGGTGTTTAATATCTCTGAGGATGGAGAACCTGAATGTCTCTGAGATCCTGACCCAGTGTGTCATGAATAAAAACTGTTTTTTAAAGTCTAATAGGAATTTCCCAGGTTCCAGTCTGTGCTGTTGCTGTTTGCCCTACCACCTGTGCACCTCTGAGAAGAGTCTGGATTCGCCTTCCCTTCATCCTCCAATCAGGCAGTCACAGATGGCAATGAGATACCCCTTTTGCTTTCTCCTCTCCAGGCATAACAAACACACCCTCAGCCTCTCCTGTCTCCTGTGCTCCAGCCCCAACCAGCTCAGAGGCCTCCACTGGGCTCACTCCAGTGCACCCAGGTCTGTCTTGCACTGGGGGACTCAAACTAGATCTGCTTCCCGTATGTCCTCACAAATGCCAAACAGAGGGAAACATCACATCCTTTAAGCTGCTGGCTGCACTTTTGCTAGAGCAACCCTGGAGGTGGTTGGCCTTCAGTGCTTCAATCCCTGTTTGACTTGTCCACCAGGACACCTGGACCTTATTCTGCAGAGCTTCCTTCTCTCCAGTTGGCCCTAGCCTGCTCTGTTGCATGGAGTTATTCCTCCTCAAGTATAGGACTGCACTGGCCTTTACTGAACTCTCTGAGGTTCCTGTCTGCCCATTTCTGCAGCCAGGGGAGTTCTCTCTGAGTAGCAGCCCCATTCAGCTGTCCAGCTTATCAAGTGCTCCCCCCACTCTAGTGCCATCCTTGAACTTGCTGAGAGTGCACTTTATCCCATCATCCACATCATTAATGAAGACGTTAGACAGTGTTGACCCAAGTATCAATCTCTCAAGGATGCCACTAGTAAGTGACATCTACTTGGACTTCATGCTGTTGGTCACAAATTCTGAACCCAGCTGCCCATAGTTATCAGTTTGCCCACAAGGGGCAGACCGTGACAAAAGCCTTGCTAAGCTGAAGATAGACAACATCCATGTCTCTCCCCATACCCACACAGCTGGACAGCCCTTCACAGAATGCAATTGGGTCAGGCATCGTTTGCCCTTGGTAAATCCCTGTTGGCTGTTCCCACAACCCTCCTTGTCCTTCATGTATTTGCACCTCGCTTCCAGGGGGATTTGCCCCATCATCTTCCCAGGTCTGAGGTGAGGCTGACTGGTCTGCAGGTCCCTGGATTAGTTGGACCAGAAGGTAGTTGCTGCAGTGTTATGCATATGGCTGGAGGGCTAGTTGTGGGTTTGGCAGATGTGGTATGTAAGACCCATTTGAGGAGCTGGGGCGGTGTGGCAGGTGCACCCGCCCTGACAAAGACTGGGGGCATTAAGACCACTGTGTCCTCAGTTTTTGCGCCCTTACTTTCACACCTTTAAGGTGGCAAGTGCTGACCCTCACGTACACGCTTTGGGCCAGTAATTACGGTCATGTATACACCTCGGGCGAGGAGTGAGAAAGTTAAAGCCCTCAGCCAATTAGAATTGACCACAGGTCAGGTTCAACTAGGGTATAAATTGAACCCTGCAGGAGGGCAAGTGGAGCCAGTCCTCCTCGGAGCAGCGGGTCTGCAGTCAGGGACTCTCCCCTTGGGTTGGGATGCTGCCCAAGGAAATTCCTCGAGGTTGAGAGCCCTCATCTTATAGGTGAGTGATTGTGCACATTTTGGATCCTCCTTTCTAAAGCCAGCTATGCAGTATTAATATCTCGTACATCATTCTGAACCTGTGGTTTACTGACGTTGTTGGAGTGTTGATGCCTCATTTCTAGTCAGTTTTCTGCTAAACAATTTTGGTTAAAATAAAGTTTATTTTTGAATCTTTCACCTGCCTAATAAGATTATATGAGCCTTTGTGACAGGAGGCTTTCATAGTGAAGGCCCATCTATAATAACAACTATGGTCCCATGCTGCTGGATGATAGTTGAAATCAGAGAAATGTATAAAGCTTGCTAGAGCCCTAATTACTGTTACAGATCATTTTAGCTAGCACAGGAAAAAAGTAGACCAAGAAAGAACATCATCTTTTCATGCATTTACTTGCTTCAATTTCCTAAACATTTTCTGGTGGTGTCTGAAAATAGACCATAGACTTTAAAGGCTGTAGGATTCCAAATGTTTTTTAAGACCCTCCTCGAAATGATCCACATAATCTCCCTCCTGTGGGTGGCTGGGTGGCTCCACAGTTAAAATACCTCTGGGAGAGCACAGATGTCACTTTTCTTTCTTGCCCTGTAGCTCCTCTGCATGTGTGTGCAGATTTTTCTCAAAATCCCCCCAAGTTTTAACACCAGCATCACTGCTTGATTTCTTTGATTTAGTGCCAGAGAAAGCTCCAATGCTGTGAGCTCCAGCTCTATGCAAAGAAGTTGCAGAAAACCAACTTCCCTCAGACTTCAAAGATCTCCCTTATTCTGTCAGGAAAAGGCCTGTTCAATAGGTGATAGCCTTTAACAATTGCCTCTTTCAAAGACTTGTAGATGCCAGTCATCCCTTCCTTAGTACAAAGAGCATAGCAAAATGAAAGGCAGTCATCAAACACAATAATGCAAGCAGTTTGTGAAATCAAACTGGATTTCACAATTTGGACTTATGTCAGAGTCTCTCAAAGCATCACAAACTGGCAACAACTGCTGTGGCTTCTCACAGAGTACAGGAAGCTGGATTTTCATCATAGCTCTTGTACATCATTGCTGCCTTAATAAGTTTCCAGGAAGATTCCTGTATGTATCACTAGGGTGGATATGTCAGCAACCATATGATCAGCCCAGAAGAAAGGAAAAGGCAAGGCAAAGAGCATGACAGTTGATGTGGCATGCAGGTAGGGGTGGGAATTACACTAGGAGCCAAATCAGTTACTTTGAGCATGGCACTTCACTGCTGAGCCTGGGTTTCCACAAAGACAAGGCTGAAGGAGGATGAGTATGTAAGCAAAGCCATGTGCCAAGCTAAGCATTTATTCAGTCATACATATAGGTGTCAGCTCTTCATACTCATGTCACCCAATGAAGAAGTACACAGGAGAGTGAACAAAGCATGAAACACAAGTGGATTTCAGGGTCCACCAAATACTGCTTTTCAAAATACATAATGATCAACAACTAATGTGATATCATGTGATGTCTGCCCCACAAAAAGGGAGTGGACTGTATGTTCTCTAATTTCCCTGCACATTTTTAAGGGCTCTGCAGTTGTTGGGTTTTTTGTATAGCAAATTTATTATAGTAGCATGTACTTCATCCTGGTTTTGCCACATTACGGTGTTCTTTGTATTGTTCAATCAATATGTGCAGGGCATTGTTAGGGTGTAAAAGCAATCATTAATCAACACTCAGGTGTGTTGTATTACAATCCCTGTTTTCTGGACACCAAGAAGAACATTACACTGACAAAAGCAGTGGCAGCTTCCCGACTAGAACAACTGTGTGTCTGAAGGCTGGCTGGCAGATCAGTGGGTTATGTCTGCCGTGAGGAGCATGAATGTTGTGTGGGGCAGGATATGTGCAGCCAAAGTACCCAGACACTCCTGAAGCTATTTACATCTAATCAGGTTGATTGCAAAAGGAACATGTCATTGTCCATCTATTATTTGCTGGACTCCAACTGAATCCTCAGTGTGCATGTCTAAACTGCAGGTTTACTGCAGTGGAGTTCAGTTTCAGGAAGTACAGACTAGCAACATCAATCCATGGTCCAAATAAATTGGCCTTTTCCTTCATGCCAGCTATCATGATGTTCTGCTCTGCAATCACTTTTAAAGCATTCTGCAGAGAAGAACATGCAAGAATGCGGTGCATGTTTACACAGGAAATCACAGAGAATATGCCTGCTCCAAGTGATGCAATACCACACAGAAATAGTTGGCCCAAGGCCATCACTGTCTCAGTGAAACATGTATGTTTATTTCCTATTAAAAACACTTCCGCTTATTAGATGGATTTACTTCATAACTAGCCAAAATGTTTCATTAAAAATAAACAAATAAAACAAAAATTACATTAAAAAAACAATCCTGAAGACCCTACAGTTGTTCAAGAATGTATCTCCAGGGACTTTCTTGAACTACTGAGGAACTCTGGGGTGATTGCACACTCAGAACTGTGGCACAGCAAGGGGAACAGTGAGGCAGAATGATTTTGCCTACATGAATGCAGTAGAATGCAGTACAGACACATAGAAAAAGCAAGCATTTTTAGGTCTACATAAGGATTTTTTTGAGCTAATGTCCTAAAAATAAAAATATTCCATATTTCATTTTCCACAAGCTTTTTAAAGGAAAATAAAAACAAAGTCATGCACAAGTATCAAAGACTGTCCTTGAGCTGAATAACAATTGTTGTGCACTGGCTGCAAAGACTCAGATTTGTCATCTGAGGCTTTTCTTCTGCTTTTTTCTATATTATCCTGGTATGAGAGAAACAGATTATTTCTATTGGGTGAAAATGAGAGGGTAGTAGGCACATGAATATGGAGGTTATAGCAGAGACATATTAAGAAAAGGAATAGAAAGCTTCTGAACAAGAGGGTAAACGCTGCTAGGATTAACCTGGCTGTATTTGTAGAAGTACTCTGCCTCAGTGATGGGGCTGTTCTCTCTCCAGCTGGTGTTGGTCACAGAGGAGACGTAGCAATACGCAGGGCAGTTACAGAGCAGTATTTCATAAAGTTAGTGTTAGTTTAGTACATTCAAAAATTCAAGGACCAAGAGGCAGGTCCTTGGAGCAACCCTTACTACAGTTGCCCCTGGGAGCTCTTCCCAGGTTGAACCTGCAGGAACTCCGGACAGAGTGAACTGGGAGTATGGGTGGCTTGTGCTGTATGGGTAAGACCAAATGCTTGTAGAGAGCCTCCGATATGAAAAGTTATTTCTCTAGGAACCTAAAGGCCTGCAGAGCACCTGGGGAAGCTTGTGGGAGAAACGGAAATGGCAGGGCAAAGTCACAGCTGTAGCATCTCTCTTGGTTTCCCTGAAATTTACATGGTGCCAGAAGGGATGTGCTGGAGGCTGACACTGCTCTGTGCTTTCAGAGGATGTCAGGCAGATGGCACAATGCCCGGGCAATGAAAAAAACACTCTGCAGACACTGACCTGCTGGAAAAGGACTCTCTGCATTTTCACTGACTTCCCTCCACCTCCACTTGCTCTACTTCTCAAGTGTACAAGAAAGAAATAAACAAATGATAGGAGTAGACAAGTATATCATTGCAATACTTAATACTAGGCACTCAGCCCTTTTTTTCTGAAAATAAAATGCCAACTAATCAAGATATCCAGGTTTTCCATGGACATTTTCATAGAATAATTGTGTATATTTAATTAATAACTATGTTTCACTTTTACAAAAACATTAAACACTGGGGAGAGGGGTTTTTGTTCTAAACACTCTATCGTGAAGGCAATGTGATAAACAATCATACATTTTTTACTCTCTAATAGTAAAGAAAAGACACCAAATCAGCAATAAATCTGCTTTTTACTTCTTTTCTACAATAACATAGTATCATTTGGAGTATATAAAGCACCAGTACATTCTTAATCTTTACTGGATATTTTTCATTCTAACAACTTTTCAGCTTCACTGTATTTGCCTTTATGTGCAGTAAAAAAAAAAGCTAATAAAGAATCCTGCTGCATCTCGTAATTGCTGTATTCTTTCTGGCTCTGATCTCACAGGACACTGGGAGTAGGGGGAGTCAAGCAGGAGCACCCTTCTTCTTGGGGGTCCCTGGGCCAGGGCAAAAGGGTGCAAAAGCCTTGTCCTGGGGATGCTGCAAGTGCTCAGGGCTGTCATTGTATGGAACAGGGATAGGAGCAGCCAGTGCACACCAGGTCTGACCTTGGAGACAGCAGCTTCTGGGTGCAGGATGGCAGCAGAATCTTGGCCCCACAGTGCTGTGACCTGGGGCTGTGACCACCCATGGAAACACTGCTGGCACTGGGCAGGCTGGGAGAAGGACACCAGCAGAAGGAGAGCTCCTGTGCAGTGTGAAGGCCTGTGGAGCACAGCTCCCTACAGCCCAAGGCCATCCCCTCCTCAGTCCTTCCTTATTGCTCCTCTCCCCACTGTATCAGTGCAAGTTCCTCACACTCTGCCCACGGCCACTTTCCTCTCCACACCTGCCCCTTCTCTTAGCAGTTGCTACCACAGACCAGCAACTGATGCCCATTCATTGCATTTTTCAAGTAACATCCTCATGGTTTTTGTTCTGCTGGTTCTCCTGCTTGGAAAGAGCTCCCCATAAGCACCACATATCACCACAGCATACATCCCAGGGACAAAATAAAAGGAACATGTTAACATTCTTTCTGATTTTTGGACCTTAGAGCACAGCAAATAACCCAAATTTCATTTGCATACCTTTATTGTTACAGAAAGAGTGAAAGATTTTCAATATTCTGTCCTTTGACATATATTTTGGCCAGCAGCTGCAGGAGAATGCAATAAATGCAGGAAAGCAATACATCTCATTTTGAAGTGTCTTTGCATGACTTTTTACTTATAGCCACATGCACATAAGTAAGGAACAGATACTCCTTCTTGCAGTTGCAAGCAGAGGGGAATTCTCCTTGTAATCCCATATCAGTGAAAAATGTATATGTTTGCTTAGAATTAGTGGTTTTGTTCATCTGCCTGGTCTAGGTTGACTTAGTTTTGACACTGTCTCCCACAGCATTCTCCTAGAGAAGCTGGCGGCTCACGGCTTAGACAGATGAACTCTGCGCTGGGTAAAAAACTGGCTGGACGGCCAAGCCCAGAGAGTTGTGGTGAATGGAGTTCAATCCAGTTGGCGTCTGGTCACGAGCGGTGTTCCCCAGGGCTCAGTATTGGGCCAGTCCTGTTCAATATCTTTATCAATGATCTGGACAAGGGGATTGAGTGCACCCTCAGCAAGTTTGCAGACGACACCAAGTTGGGCAGGAGCGTTGATCTGCTCGAGGGTAGGAAGGCTCTGCAGAGGGACCTGGACAGGCTGGATCGATGGGCCCAGGCCAACTGTATGAGATTCAACAAGGCCAAG
>NW_008824538.1:52276-74722 GCF_000699105.1 Pygoscelis adeliae | reverse complement strand
AAAGAGTGGTTAAACATTGGACCAGGCTGCCCAGGGAAGTGGTTGAGTCACCATCCCTGGAAGTATTTAAAAGACGGGTAGATGAGGTGCTTAGGGACATGGTTTAGTGGGCATGGTGGTGTTGGGTTGACGGTTGGACTCGATGATCTTAGAGGTCTTTTCCAACCTTAATGATTCTATGATTCTAATCTGCCAGAAGCAAAGGCAACTCTACCTGGTGAAGAAAAATGTGAAATAACCTGGAAGAGCTTTAATTTAAACTTTACTTGAATTTCACAGTCCTTTGGCACATGTGTATGTGTGCACATGTGCATGTGTATGAAAATTTTAAATGTCTAAACATTTAAAAGTGACCCTGGACACTGCAGCTTAGCAGTGAACTTCAATCTGAAAAGCAAAAAGGACAGTCAACAAGTGATCTAAAACTTATTATTCATCTGGATAGTATTGATAATTTTGCAGCTACACTCATAATGGCCAAAATCATGCAACGCTGAGCAGCAGCATCTATACTTTGGGATTTCAAAGAGCTATTCTTCCTCAACTTGGAGCATAAGTAATCAAATAATAAGCCAGAAGTGGAATCTGATAAAAAGGCCTCGATTTGCTATTGTGTCAGTAGCTGTGTGCTTGTTAGCACTGCTAGCTGGAATGTTGATTTGCAGCTTAGTCTGCAGTTGTTCGGTGTTTGAATACTCCTTTGCTGAATTACAGCTATTTACAAAGGTTTTATGTATTCATCTCAGGATGCTTTGACAGCAAACCTGCCTTTATCCAAAAGTTCAGGATTTCATGTAAGATCATTACACATCTGGAAGCACTTGATTGAAGTGATTATGGGTTAGCTTTACTGCAGCATACCAATAGTGAGGAGCTCCACGAGGCTACTAATGCTGCTTTCAGTCAGAAAACGTGTACTGCAGCCCGCCCGACAGCCTTGCTCACAGTAACCCAGGCTTCTGGGCCTGGCAGTCTGAAAATATCACCACAAACTGAACAGCAGATGTGTACCACATCTGTGTGTCAATGGTGATAATAAAACAGGCTGAAAAGATTTAGAGTAGTATTTGGGTTTTGTTTTGAGCTATTTTTAAACTCTGACAAAACTGTAGTTGACTTTCTATGGCTATCTGGTGGTCAGCCAATAAGACTAACTTTGTATTAAGAAGGGTCCTTGGTCCTGTTAACAGGCACCTTCCATTGCACATGCAAACTCTGAGAGAGCAGAGACTTCATTTAGCTAAACGAAGTATGTATAAATTATGAATGAAAAATTTAGGTGCATGTTTCATGCCATATTGGCCATGTCAACTGCTGTCTCTGGCAGGAGTAGAGCCCTAAGGCATCATTGGCTGATCTCTAAAGAAGACTCTTCAAAAGGAGAAATTAACTTGAAATATATCTAGAAAACTTCCTATGTGAAACTAAGATTTTTCAAAAATATATTTGGAAATAATTGATATCATTTCAGATTTTATAGTACTTTCCATAGGGCACTTTCCATATGTTCCACAAATACATTGTGAAACATTATTTTGGTTTGTGCAAAATCTGAACATACGTCCCAATCACTTTTAACTTCTAATGTTCCCCTTTTTCTCAAGGAATTAACTAAATTTTTCAAGAACTCAGAAATACTGCATAAGACAACTTGCAGGATGCTAAGACACTGGTAAGAAAAAGCAAGTGAAGAAAATAATACTAAGTAAGAGTAGGGGAAAACCCTATTACAGGCAGAAAGTATCTAAACTTAGAGTCAAATAAAAATAGGTGCATTACATAATTATTCTGTAGAGTTAAAAGCATATTATCTACAACTGAAAAGTAAATGGCCTTTCAAAATTGTCTATGCAATTTTATTTTTATGAATGTGCATTGAATCTTTGGATTATTTAAAATATTATTTCACATACAGTACATTGGCATCAGTATGTATCTAAGCTGTTAACACTCCACATGAATTATAATGATTAATGTAGGGAGAGTTACTAGCAGACAAATCCAGATGGAAAATAACAAATTATGATAACTGTACTATCTGTGCTTCTCTTTTTTTCTGGACAGTGACTGACTCGATTTCAGAATACTACGTTTTGTAGTGGATTTCAGCAAATCCCAGGGAAGGGAATGATTTTCCAGGGTATTTCAATTTTGTAGTAACAAATACCGAAACACAGGCCTAGCAGGGACATGCTGGGTCATCTGCCCACCCTAATGCTTTCCCACCTAACATGTCTGGTGTTGTCTGCTCTGGAGGATGACTACAAAACATGAGTGATAGCATACAGCTGTCACCTGGGACAGACTGCCAGCTAAGCAAATATGGGAACATTGCACATCTGACATACGCTGCTTCATTGCCTACTCAGAAGCAGCAGGACACTCTGTGGAGGGTGAAAAGAGATGTAGCTGCTTAACCTGAAGACATTACAGTCTGGAAGCCTGTATTTTACAGAAGACTGATGTACCTACTCTATTGTATGATCTCTATAACTATCAGCGTCTGCCAGACTGTATGAATGTTTCAAGCATGAAACATCCTCCTGCATGTCCTGCTCTTTCTGCCTCTGAGCACCATTCAGATCTTCCCCTTCTTCCTGTTCTCCCTAGACTGTCTTGATTTAAATGCCTGTTTTGGCACAGTGGGGACCAGGGCTGTCAGAAACACTGACTGCACTCCAAGTCCTTGTGTTGGATACATTTGAGGCGTCTGCCATAGCATCAAAGGAGGCTGAAGTGGACAGTGCTTGGCAATGAGAAAAAGCTGTGAAAGAGGTGATAAGTGAACAGGAAAAGTGATCTCCCTGTCTGAAAGACATAGCTCTTTGGCCAGAGAGAGAGTCCTTTGGAAGGACTCACTCTCCAGCTGTATGTCACACTGTATGTGTGTCTGCTCTGAGACGACCAGGAAGAGAAGGATCAAGTACCAGATCAAGCATGACACATCTAGCCTTTCCAGTGCACCAGTGGTGCTCTCTGCACCTTCAAGCACAAAGCTACCAATAAAATTATCATCAGGATCATCATTCAGGCTGTTGTATTCAGAGACATCCTGCACAACATGTGTGCCTCAGCTGTGCCATTCACAGCAGGGTGCTGAGCAGCCCATCCTGGCATGCCAAGGGTAAACCTAACCTGTGTATGAGATGTGTGTTTGGGACAGTTTGAATAAAGTACTTCACATCTGAAAAAAACAGAAAAAGTCTGATGATCTGGCACTGGGGAAGGTCCTGGGATGTTAGAAGCAGGTGGCTCTGTCCTGTGCTGCTGACGTGGGAACAGCCAGTTGGTCTCAGCTGCCACTGAGCCACAGACCCACCGGAGGCAGACTTCAGCATCATCTGAGAGAAACCCTGGGGCAAATGTGACATGTGGGCACAGGCCAGTAAGTGGCAGTCCTCTTGCCATGGGCATTCACATGGGGAAGGTGCTCAGCGACTTTTCTATGTGTCAGGAGGGGAATCAGCAGGTGGAGCTGCCCAGCTCCAGCCTGAATCACCAGAAGGCTGTTTGAGCTGGAGACAGAAGGAAGAGTGGATCCACACATTTCCCAGTGTCCTGAGCACCTACTGCTTATTCAAGTTTTTCTTTGGAAAAAGACACTAAGATGACTCCACTAGTGTCTGTGGGATATCACATCAGTGACCAAAGGGCAGATAGCCTCAGGGGTCCAGATGCTGCCATCAGCTATGTGAGTGCTTTCTGTCCCCAGGGCATGCTGCCCACACCATGCAGCCCATGGCAGTAGCAAGATCCAGTGGCTGTAATACTAATGATTATTCTAATAACACCCAACATCTACCAGGTACCAAAGAGCTGTTGCCAGAATAGGTGGGACCTAAACAATACCCGAGTTGCTTTTTTAACCTCTATTGTATGAAAAAGTGTAAAAGTGCGTTTAAATAACAAGGACCTGCAATCAGAAGGTTTGTTTCAGTGAGAATCTATAGCTTACAGCCTTTTACTGAGGATCTCTTTTTCAGTGGCAGAAAGTGGTAGGTGTAGAGTAAGTGCATACTTTATCTGCTTACAGCACAACACATTAGCTTTCATGGATACCATAGGACTGGCATGGTATATAGTATTTTTAGATGAGGAAGCCAAATGTGCTTAAATAAATATGCACCTGTATTGCCAGGAAAAATCGTCCTTACATATTTCTTAAGAGAAAAAGTCATGATCCTAGAAGATGAGTAAAAATAATATGCAGAGAAGCTGTAACTACACAAGATATTTTAATAATTGCTTCAAATATGTTTTAAAGTGAGGCAGAAAACTAAAATTCTAGCCTCTCATATAAAAAGTCTGAGGCTATGGACTAAAATCTTTAATGAACAATGGTTTAGAAGACACTTATGCTCTTTAATATATTTTTCTCAAGCTAAACTGTGTTTTAAAGGGCTGCATTTGAAGCTTTAATTTGAGAGCAAAATATACCTTGATCTTTTTTCCTCCTATCATAATATTTTATGATAACTGCTATAATACTTTAAAATTTGAAAAGAACTGGGTTTTTTTTTCCAACTTGTGATGATCTTTTCCCCTGAGGTTAATGCTCCTAAACAGATTAATTCAGAGAATCTTTCACTATGCTAGTTTACCGTTCATTGCCTTTTGCTGTTAATGATTTTCTCATGAGTCAATGTATGTGTTTTAGTTCACTCTTGTTTATCAACAAATGTTAAAAATACATAAATTTTAATAGCTCGACATTTCAAAAGAGCTAAGGTATATTTTAAAATCTTATGTTAAACACACATAGATTTGAGCTATGCCAGAGTTAGTCGAAAAGCAATAGACATTCTTTGTTTCTTTCCATCTCCAATAAATAGGTTTCTTTCTTCATGTTCTTTCATTGCATTCACTGAAAACAATTTGAAAAATAGATGACATCTGTAATAAAAGCCATTTGGCCCAAGACAAAGTGACAAACTGCAATTTTGCAGAGGAAAAGAGAAAAAATGTATGACCTCAATAGTGAGCTTGTGAGACTCAGAATATTTTTGTAGCAATTGTGGCTGGAGCAAAGACATGGGATCTGTAAAAGGAGGGACAGAGACCTGCCTGCTTGTCACTGTTTGAGAGAGAAAAAACTGATGTGACAGGTGCTTTCTCTGCAGCGCAGTGCGGGCAGCTCTGCCAGGGATTCCCCCATGCCTCCAAGCATGCATCCAGCTGCAGTGTCCTACTGCTGTTGAGGTACCACCACCTCACACCTAAAGCACCAGCTATCAGCATAGCTAAATGCAATCCTAACTGGTCTCCTGTCTTAGCTGAGAAAAAACTCACATCAGAGATGGATCGCAGGTGCAAGGCAGCTTCCAAGTGGCTCTTACAGCCATGGCATGTGAAATTGGGCCCTTCCAATTTACTATTGGAAATAATACCTCCAAAGGATCACAGATTTGTCTGCTAAGACTTGTCCTTTAGAGAGTTTTGATGCTCTTTATTGTCTTGAAGATATTTAGTGGCTGTTGTCTTGCTTCCATTAGTTTTAAGAGCTTCTCTTTGTTAGTAACTAGTAATTTTCTTCCCTTTTTGGACAAGTGGTGTTTTTCCTTCAACCGAGTATCAGTTCAGGTGCAACTTTTAAAAAACAGATATCAATACATTGTTGTGAAGCTGCGAAGTTGTAGGCATTTCTGTATATAAAGAGTAGGAGAGCTTTTTCAAAGCCTGCTATTAAATGCTGCAAATCTAGATTGTTTGAGGCCAGGCCAGTGATTTTCATTGAAAAACATTAATTTCATTTTCAAGTGGAAAACTAATGGTTAAGGTACAGATGCTGTACCTGAGGACTGGGACTGGGACCAAAATGTAAGGTGGATAAGGAATAAGCTAGCAGTGAAATGGTGGGACAGATCACATTGTGTGTGAAAGAGGCATGCTAGAGGTGGGGGTGTAGTGACTTTGGACCCACTTCATCTGTGCCTGGATTGCAATTCTTGACATTGACAAACAAACTACTGAGCTACAGAGAAGTAACTCACAGGATTCCTCAGGGATTCTACACGGAACACAGCCCTGCTTACTAGCTGTATTTCCAGTCATGGCACTAAAATTTCATGGTGTAATGCTAAAACTGTCTAACCTTGTGAAGCTGAGAGCCACCACTAATATATAGTAAATATAAAGTTCAATAGAGAACCAGAATCATAAAATTTGACATAGTTTAGTAATACAAAGGGTACAATATGCAACATCATGCATATAAGGATTAAAAACAGTTTTGTCTTAAGCTGCAAAGCAACCACATTAAAGTGACAGGAGGAAGTTGAAGGTACCTCTCTGATGGGAGGCTGACCATTCTGTGGCATCATCAGAAAAGCTTGTGTGACCCCATGATGCGTCGTTCTCTATTACTGCAGAAGCTTTGTGGTCCAGCATCACTGCAGCCTCATCTGGCACTCCAGACACAAATTTCACTCATGTGAGTTCAGAGGGAACAGCTGAAATGGTGATCAGCACTGAGAGAGCTTGTCAGGATGATGAGGGAGTGGGGGATGGAGCCGCCTGCTGCTGCTGCTGCTGCTGCTGGCGCCGCTGCTGCTGCTGCTGCTGCTGCTGCTGCTGCTGCTGCTGCTGGAGGCTTACAGCCCATGACCTGTGCATCACAGCAGGATGACAGCTGCAGGAATGTGCTCTATCAGCACAGTGGAGACAGAAAGGGAGAATATTTATTAAAAACAAAAGACAGTGTCCACAGAAGGACAAATATACAGATTAGATATATTTTACAGAAAAAAACAGGCAAATGTGGCCCCTTAGAAGAATGAGACTTTCAAAAGTAGCAGTAAAAATGATGTCAAAAGAAAAACTTCACAAAGTTTCAAGATCCTGATCAGAACATGAAAGTGGTGGTACTTTGAAGCACAGGAAAACTCAATGTGAACACCCTTTTAATCTTTCTCCCTGTTCCCTTGGGCAAAAGAAACACTGTAACAGTTTCTAAGCTCATACACTTAAGGTCTCACCCGCATTAGAGAAAAAACCTATAAAAAATAGCATCTCCTTATGTGAAATGCACCAAAATAAATCAGGGCAATTGGTAAGTTCTCAACCATTGTCTTATATTTATTATGTCCATAAAACACCATAAACTTCATTTTATACAATCAGACTTTCTCTTCTTTGTTCAAAGAAATACCTTGATCAAGAAAATAAATTGTGTTTGCGAAACAAGTGAGTTATTTGAAATAATTGCTTTTTAAGGGCAACAACCTAATTGTCATTCACTCTTTACTGCATTTGGAAATTCTCATGTTCTGACAGTAGGTAAAATCTTCTACAAGCTCTCTAAAATTCTTTTTAGTATTAATTTGAAAATACAGTTTCTACAACTCAAGTGTATACTTTAGATTTAGCTAACACTGAAAAATAAAAAGCAATCCCTTTTATCTCACCCAGTGCAACTAAATTGTATGTAAAATCTGCTTTCCCATATTTTTTAAAACCAGAAGTGGCCTCTTTAAACCCTAAAAATCCATTTCTTAGCTTCTTATCTGCTGTGAGTACTTAGTAATTTAAATGAGTGAATATTTGTTTTCAGGACCACTATATTTAGCCTTCACTGGTCCAAACTATAGATGAAATCAACTAATCATTTAAATACTATGACTGGTTTAAAATGCTACAAAATTGGAATTGTTGGCAGATATGTGGGAGATATCCATTAGTTTTTCATAACGTTCATGTCTATCATTCCTCTTTCCTCTTTTAAACTCCACCCATGCCAGAACCAGTTCAGCTTTTGCCCACACAGTACATCCATAATCTCTGTTGCAATACAGTCAGCCTGCCCTGCTGTACACCAAGCACCATCCCATGTGATCTGGCGAAGCAAAAAGGAAGAGCCCAAACTGCAGATGTTTCCATCCTTCACCTGTGAGAGCCAGCCAAAGACATAAAACACCCTTTGCTTCCTCTCTTCCTGGTAGGTTGCATGTGGTACCACTGAATACAAAGCATACCAGACACTGCTACAGAGTTGTTCCTCCACGTCTATGAGGAAATGTGGTTGGAGAAGAAGCAGGTATACAATCTTGACATGAAGGCCATATCCATACCACAGCCAGGAAGGAAAATGAATATCAAACTGCCTTGTGCATCACTCTGGATGAAGTCAAATCTAATTCCCCTCTTTTAAGGCCTTCCATAATGATAAGCTGGACTCTCTTTTTTATCTTATGGCCTACAACGGAAGAACAAAGTTTGCCAAGAGCATTAGGTGACGGCAGAGCCTGTTTTCTGCATCCCAGTTTTGCATTTAGGCAGCTAATCTCCATGTTACTCTCACTGGAACAGATCCTGCCTGAACATCCTCACATTTCTGTCTTTGGCTGTTCCTGCCACTTTGTATTATTGACAAATTCGGTAACAATTATGTGGGCAAATATTCATGATTGTCTTTGATGACATACATAAACCCCAAAGTATCCAAACATGCAATTCTGAGGAAGTTGTGTCTTTCTGAAGGCAGCTGAAGTGCTATAAGAGCTACAGTGGGCACTGTATGCATATTCACATAGTTGCAGGCAAAGGAAGCCAGTGTCTGCAGAGGTACTTTGCATCAGCGACCCTTTCTCTGGGTACTTTTAGGGTGGAAGGCACTAGCAGAATTGTGGGAGGAGCAAGGCAGGCAGTGCGCTCCCACGTACCCTCATCAGTTTGTTACTGACCAGGTTTGGCTCTCATCACTGCCCCCTTATCATTTGTCAATCAGGTTTGTGTCCCTGTATGTTCTTTTTCATGGCTTCCTTCTTTCCTAACTATCTGGGTTGGGTTTGGGGTCTTTTTTGCAGTGAAAAGGACCAGACACCATTAAAGGAGCAGAAGCTTACATACACTCACATTAGCATAAGCACATACACTTACACTAAGTTTTATCCTAAAAACAAAAAATGGCTGCATGTAGTGTACTGACCTGGTCTTCCCTATCCACTTCAGATTAAGAAGATAACTTTCTGGGAATGTCCTTCTAAAAGGGAGGCAATTAAAGAACTTGAACATATGTACAGCAAGTGATGAAACACCATCCTCAGGATTTAGAGACCTCATTTACAGCTTGTTGGATCACACTATCCCAGAAAATGTATTTTCTTTGCATGACATAGGGAGCTTTTTTTACTTTCAGCCTTATTGTCGGTATCTGAAGATTTTCCTTTATTAGATACAGTCTGGCGTATAGAGCATAAGGATGTTCTATGTGTATGGGTCTGTTTCTTCTCTTACAAATATTGATTTTAATAACACCAAAGTATATAGTAGTGTTATAGTAAGAATAAATACTAGTTTCTCGGGGATCAGTAAGCTCTAAATCAAGCTGTGTAAAATCCCCTTTTTCTCACAGATTCATTCACAACTGTTCAGGGGGAAGAGGGAGGGAGGAGTGTGATGAAGTTGGGACCAGGCAAGCCCAGATCAATCCACATATATTTTAACCAGTGGGAGCTATGCATCTTTGATCCAAGCAGGGGTAGGATCATGGTTAGAAGAAAATTCTGCATTGCCTGCCTTCCACTACATTTCTACAAAATGGAGTGATAAAGCACTAATGACCCATGTAGGTTTGTACATCGTCATATTCTGCAAATAGTGAAGTGAAGTTGCACAGCAGCAAGGAATCCAGACCAAAGTCTAGTGATGCCATGGCAGTGGCTCTGTCAGCTTCAGCTTAAAACATGCTGAGTTTAGTGCTTTAAATGTGTAAGTCTGCCTTAGGCCTGGAAGCAGGTAACTTTCCTCCTTTGGCTGGAAGAAGTTACATTCTCACCTAAGAAAATCATATGTTGAAGTCGGCTTTGATTCCTCCATTGAAATTCTACAGGCAGAGGTTCTTTCCATTAGATATTTTCTCTGTCTTCTTGGATATTGCCAGTCTATTTAGCTTTCACTCATTTTTATTCAGAACCACTTCTGGATCCCTAATCTACAAACTCTCACTAGTGTTGGGGAATTTTTATAGTACTAGTTCACTTGAGGTGAACTAAACACAAGTTTGTGCTTAAATATATATTAAAAAAAAAATTAATGAGCAATGCACTGGACAGAATCCTACTGCCATAAGCAGTTCTACAAGAAGTCTGCAAAGATGCATCACCAGCCGATTCCTTGCATACACTTGCACCAGCACCAATCCTGTGAGCATCAGCATGGGGCACCTCAGCCCAGCCTTGGGTGCATCCCCCCAGCCCAGCTCTGCTGCCCAAAGGTGGCCCCTGAGCACTCACATTCCAGGACGGCTACAAGACAATGCTGCAGCTGTTTCTTATCTCATCACCAAGGGAAACTTCATTCCCTTGCAAGGAATCCCCTGCTTCCAGCCAGTTTAACCCCTTCTGCAGATGGGCCTTCTTGCCCTCTGTGCCAGATTATTCCTTTGTCACAAATTGCCGCTGCTGAGCAGTTACAATTAGAATTTTCCCTTCACTAGCTATACAGCTTTAGCTCTTTCCTCCAGATTTCTGCCAGAAATGCAAAGGAAAAAGAGCTGCAAAAGCAACTAACTCTTTTTAACCATCTTTAGTTTATCTCAGGAAAAAAAATAATGTGATCAAGCTGGTCTTTGCAACCTCTGAAAATCCATAATTCACTGGATTGCTACAGAATTTTAGGTGTTCCTAAACGTTGAATTTTCATTCTGATTTTTGGAAGACAGTTTTTGTAACTATTGCCATACAGGCATCAGTGTTAGAACCTGAATCCTCAATGGCTTCAATAAGCAAGCACCTCATATTGTTTCAGTCAGATTCAGGACAGGTGATCAAGGCCAGAAAGTATTACTATAGAAAATTTCAAAATAAATAGTGTTAAGCATGACAGAAAATCCTATTTTGCATAGAACCCATTCCAGTTTTCTCACCAAATCAATCACTCTGCAAATGGTCACAGTCATCATTGTCTTCAAGTAACACATAGACAAGAAAACACATAGGACTGTTTACAAAGACTTCATGAAGGACCTGCATAGAAATCAATTTCAGATTTTTGGTTAGTAAAGTCAGAAGTATTACAGGACATGTGTTGAATACTTTAAACAGGCTTTAGAAAGAAGGACTTATAAATGAATATATAGCAAGTAGCCAGCAAATGTTGATTGCAAGTCCCAGAGGTCACTGTTGGAACCTTTTCTCTTTTTAATGTATATAAATGACCTACACCGAGAGACTATCCATAAACCTGCTAGATTTGCTGATGAGACAGAACTGGGAAACTGGTAAATGCACAGCAAGCAACAAAGGAAATTGCAGATCTGCTGCATAATTAGGCTAAGAGAAGTTTAATTCAGATTTGCAGTGGATTGCATGCCAAAATGAAAATGAGAATAACAGACTGATTAGGTTGAAGTCAAACAGGAAGTTTCTAGTATCTTGTCTCTTAAACTAATTAAATAATTTGCAGACAGGGTCAAATTTAATAAAATTAACATAACATAACAGAATACAAATCAGATTATCTGAAATAGCAAGAGGAGCAAGACACCCAGAAGACTTCAAGGAGGAGGCAATGCCTCCCCACATCAGATGCTCTTCTCCTGTTTGACTGGTCCAATGTGTATCTGGGTCTCACACTGGAACAACCTGAGATGCCTTCAGTATTGGATCCACCTGTTCAGACAGACTTGAGAGGTAAAAAAGGTAATCTCCAATTGTTGCAGAAATTCTTGTTGAGTCATTTCCCTGACTCAAATTTTAAGTGAAGGATCCTCTAGAACTGTGTAAGTGTGGAAACCAATATCCACCGTAGAGAAGATCAGATACTTCAAGCTTTGAGATTTCACCTCTTTATTCAGGATTTGGATGGTCATCATTGAGTTGTATGATCATAGATGTATGAGATATAAAACAACTACAAAAATCAATCAAATATTACTGCTAAGTCCACACAGAGGTTTATTTGCTTATCATGTGGATACTGGAATTACAAGACTTCATTCATGTGCTGCATTATTTTTTAACATATGGCAACTGTTTCTCAATCACACATTCAGTTCCTCCCTAGTAAAAGGAATACAAACCATGTCTCATTTTTCACTCCATAATTTAACATGACCCAAAGCTATTCTGGGTTTGAAATGAGGTGGAGATCTTTTGTTTTGAAAATTAACAGTGTGTAAAAGTTGTGTTTTGTGGCCACACAAGGAATAAACCTTGACAATTGTGAAGAAAGTATACATGGAAGCACATTTCTGATTCTATGTGTATTATAAGATAGGAATAGCTTTATTCCCACATGCATATTTGTCTTCAGCAATCAATTTGGCTGAAACAGGGTCATGAATAAGGTATCTCCACAGTTATAGATAACGTCACCAGTGAAGTACATAAGAAATACTTGCAAAGATACATACCATTTTCAAATAAGACAGATCACTTATTTCCGCTGTTAGTCTATTCAACAATTTTACAGCTACACTGTGTTGTTTGTTTGACTTAGCAAGAGTCAGTCTTCTGCCCTTTCCCCATGAAACTCAATAACAAACCTGAGGCAGCAGTAGTGAACTACATCAGAGTTGAAAAATATGGAGAGCTTAACCCTGATCCACTGAAGAGGTTGATGAAATTCGTAGTGACTTGAATAAGTAAACAGTTGAGCCTAGCCTAGGTGAGCATGAGGTTTGTGCTTCATGTGATTCACTGAGATCTCTGTGGTCTATTAAGACTGACTGTTCCAAAGACCACCCTCAGACAGGGCAGAGCATATTTTTAAATCCAGAAAACACCTGCATTTTACTTAGGCTTCCAACTGCCTATTTGTACCTGAAGTATGAAGTTTGCACCCAGTTACCCAGGACACAAATCCAGTGGCCAATATAAACACAGATTTACAGTGATCTTTGCCCATGAATTGTCAGCCATTATTGAGTAAAAATTGTTTTAAAATACTGAAATATATGTTTGTGTTCTCCAGCATTTCACCAGCCAAAAGCTCTAACTCACATCAGCAAAATTATAAATTCCTAACAATTCATCCCTGACGAGTGTTCTATAAATAAACTTTACAGCCTCACTAGAAATGCAACACTAAGAACACTACAGCTGTGAGGTTCCAGAGACACTGACAGTCAGGCTATAATAGACATGGTATCATCATCCTCATAGAAGTGATTGCATTTTCTTCTCAATGCAGGAGCATTGTGGACAGGTATCATTTGATAGATCTTCCTCTCACATTGAGGTAATATTTGCATACTTATTGATATGAGCAAAATCCTCTACTAATCTATCATTTAAAGTTCTCTTTGAAAAGATTTTTGCTTGTCAGTGCTGTCATAAAAATGCTTTTAATATCAAGTTTAGTGTAACACCTTGTAACTGACAGCAAGAAATCATACCAATAGCATAAGAGAAAGTGGCAGAACTTGTCAGTAATCTTTTGATGAAGCTTTTGTGTCGGCTGTTTGAAACTTCTTGGAAAACATCAGTTTGAAAGCATACTGCATTTCTTTTGCAAAGTTCACATTTCAAAACCTGACATATAGCTTTGGTGTGATTCTACTAAAACGAGTAAGTTCATGGTATTTATACATGTTTGTGTGTGTGCACTTATCTTTGTCAAAAACATATTTTGCTACACTAGTCTGATACCTTTGTTCAACAACCAAAAAAAAAAAGGTTTTATTTATTTCAAGTGGGCATTTTTTGGAAGTAATAGATCATAAAATCTAAATTAGTATGTATGTGATGCATTTGGAAAAGCAATAGATTAATGGAAAATTATGGAAGAACTGTAAAATAAGAAAGCAAAAGTATGAAAGAGATGACACCAGGGAAAAGTAAACTTTTGAGCTGAATAGACAATACTCTGTAGTTTGTCAAGAATCCATTTGAAGGGAAAACTCATGTAATGTTTTAATGGGTAACTTTGCCAGGAATTCTTTCTATTAGGAGTAAGTTAGTATACCAATGATAGAAATTTTGGAGGCATCATCAATAGAAGAGGGTTGGAACTACTTTTTTTCTAGCATCTAGTCTCTACAGCCATCTAGTTTTCCTGTAAGAAAAGTAAAAAATGCAAAACCTTTGAGATAATTTTTGCCTATTTCTTTAATTAAGTGCTGAAAGGTCTTACTTGCAAAAAAGACAGAGGGGGAAACTCTAGCCAGACCCTGGTTCACTACACTGAAGGGTTCTGACCCAGTACTAGGTACAGCCATGAGGAAGGCAAACATGGGCACCAAGATGGGCTGCACTCATCACACTCCCTTGCAGCAGGCTCCTGGTTAAGGCTGGCCAAGCCTCCCTCAGCCATGTCAGGGATATTGTGGAGTTGTGGCTTCACCCCGGTGGGCAGCTCAGCCCACGCAGCCACTCACTCATTTACCCCTAGTGGGATGGGGAGAGAACTGGGAGGGTAAAAGTAAGAAAACTGGTGGGTTGAGATAAAGACAGTTTAACAGGTAAAACAAAAGCTGTGCATGCAAGCAAAGCAATATCAGGAGTTCATCCACTGCTTCCCATCACAGGCAGGTGTTCAGCCATCTCCAGGAAAGCAGAGCTCCATCACGTGTGACGGTTACTTGGGAAGACAAATGCCATCACTCCAAATGTCCCCCCTTCCTCCTCCTTCCCCAGATTTTATTGCTTATCATGATGTCCTACTCTCTGCGATATCCCTTTGGTCAGTTGGGGTCAGCTGTCCCGGCTGTGCCCCCTCCCAGCATCTTGTGCACCCCCCGCCTGCTCACTGGCAGGACAGTGAGAGGAGCAGAAAAGGCCTTGACACTGTGCAAGCACTGCTCAGCAGTAACTAAAACATCCCTGTATTATCAACTTTGTTTTCAGCATAGATCCCAAACATAGCATCATGCAAGCTACTATGAAGAAATTTAACTCTATGCCAGCCAAAACCAGTATATATGTGTGTATACATATATCATTTTAATTCTACAGAATTCTAGAGCTCTCATTCTTTTTTTATACATGTTTATGTCTATTTAAATATATAAATTAGAGTTCTATAGAACTGTATAGAATATATGTGCATATATGTACATATGTATACATACATAGTTTTGTTACTATATAGAACATGGTAGGTTACTTCACACCTTGGAAAGCTGGTCTCTGCCCCTGACCCATAGCAGAACCCTGGTCCAGCCCAAAACTGGACAAGCACATCATCTGGTCTGTAGAAGGCTCTTGCAGGTTTGCTGCAAAAACTTTGGGCAGGCTGCTTGGACAAAGGGAAAGGTATGCGGGAGGAGTCTGGGGGAAGGTGTTATTTCAACTCACAACTGTTCGGGACAGAGTTAGATGTTAAAGCCTCTGTGATGACTGCTTCGGAGTTTTTCCTGGGTACTCAAAGGGAACTCTGCTGTATCAGACACCTGCTGGGACCCCTTCACTGTGTACAGAAGGAATCAGGCATCACAGCAAAGGGCCCCTGAGCAGAGAGGCTTGAACCAGGTGACAGGAACATGCACGATGAGTCAGAGAGGATTCACTAAGCCAGGAAGATAACGTAAGAGGAAACACAGCTGGGTGTCCTAGTGCTTATTGCCTAAAACATAGTGCCAAGATAGTTTAGGGATTTATCAAACAGCCATTAAAGGACAAAAGGCAAAACTTGGCTTCACTGCGAAGCAGAAGCATGAGCATCATTCATTTTTAAAGGATGAGCAGGGATTAGTAGAGTCAAGCTTTGACACACAGGAACAAGACATTCAAAGAGCACAAAGTTACAGAGAAGCAGGTTGTTTGCTGTTGCAGACTGAGACCAAGCCTGAAACCACAAACCACTGAAGATGCAAATTTAAGAGGAGGCAAATCAAACACAAAACTATTTGGCCACAAAGATAAAGCAGCTCATTACCTGGAGTTACCGCAATTCTTTGGGGTTTGAACAAGGATAAATTTGGGATAATAAAGTTGCAGCTATTGATGAGTGGTCTCTGTGAGGAGAATTCTACTCTGAAAGGAGACACTAGAAACCAAGAAAGCTCAAGAAGCTGCAGTATAGAATCTAAAAGGAAGTATACAGAAGGTGGAAGTAGGGACTTGTACACTGGGAGGAACACATACAAACTCACTGTCTGGGGATGCAGAGGTGGGATTAGGAAAGCCAAAGCCTGCCTGGAGCTGAATCTGGCAAGGGATGGCAACAGCAACAAGAAGGACTTCTAAGTACATAAACAGCAAAAGGAAGACGAGGGAAAATGCCCACTGCTGAATGGGGCAGGGACCCTGGTGATGACACAGGATACAGAAAAGACTGAGATACTGAATACCTTCTTCACCTCAGTCTTTGCTAGCAAAATCCTGGCCCCAGAGATCAGGGGGAAAGTCTAGTGCAAGGAAGACTTACCCTTGATGGAAGAAGATCAAGTCAGGGAATACTTGATGTACAAATCAGATGTACATAAACCCCTGAGCCCTGATGGCATGGACCCACAAGCGCTGCTAGAGCTGGCTGATGTCATTGAGAGGCCAGTCTTGACCTTGTTTGAAAGATTATGGTGATCAGGAGAGGTTCCTGAGGAATGGAGGAAAGCAACTGTCACTCCTGTCTTCAAAAACAATAAGAAAGATTCAGTGAACTACAAGACAATCAGCCTCACCTCAATTCCTGGGAAGGTGATGGAGCAGCTACTCCTAGAATAAATTTCCAGGCACGTGAAGGACATAAAGGTGATCCAGAGTAGTCAGCACAGATTCACAAAGGGGAAGTCATCTTTGACCAACCTGATAGCCTTCTACAATGAAATAACTGTCTTGGTGAACAAGGGGAGAGCAGTGGATATTGTCTACCTTGACTTCAGTAAGGCTTTCATTGCTGTCTCCCATAAGATTCTCATAGAGAAGCTGATGAAATTATGGGTGAGATGAACAGACAGTGAGGTGGATTGAAAACTAGCTGAATGGCGAAGTTCAGAGAATGATCAGTGACACAAAATCTAGTTGGAGGCCAGCAACTAGCCTTGTACCCCAGAGGTCAATACAGGGTCCAATACTGTTCAACATCTTCACTAATGATCTGGATGGTGGGGCAGAGTGTACCCTCAGCAAGCTTGCTGAGGATACAAAAGTAGGAGGAGTGGCTGATGCACCAGAGGGTAATGCTGCCATCCAGAGGGACCTCGACAGGCTGGAGAAATGAGCTGACAGGAACCTCATGAAATTCAGCAAAGGGAAGTACAAAGTCCTGCACCTAGGGAGGAGGAACAACCCCATCCACTGGTACATGCTGGGACCTGACAGCCTGGAAAGCAGCTTTGCCCAGAAGGAACTGGGAGTCCAGGCTGGCAGCAGGTTGAATGTGAGCCAGCAATGTGCCCCTGCCACAAAGGTGGCCAACAGTATTCAGGGCTGCATTAGGAGGAGGATTTCCAGCAGGCCAAGGGAGGTGATCCTTCCTCTCTACTCAGCACCGGTGAGGCCAAATCTGGAGTCCTGGGTCCAGGTCTGGGCTCTCCAGTACAACACAGATATGGAGCTACCGGAGAGAGTCCAGCAAAGGGCCACAAAGATGGTGAAGGGACTAGAGCATTTCTCATATGAGGAAAGGTTGGAAGAGCTGGGAATGTTTAACCTGGAGAAGAGAAGGCTTGAGGTGGGATGGGATGGGATGGGGGGTGGGGAATCTCATCAATGTGTACAAATGTCTGAAGGGAGGGTGTAAAGAAGACCGAGCCAGGCCCTTTCCAGTCGTGTCTGGTGACAGAACAAGAGGCAATGGGCACAAACTGAAACACAGGAGACTCCATCTGAACATAAGGAGAAATTTTTTTACCATGAGGGTGACCAAGCACTGGCACAGGTTGCCAAGAGAGGTCGTGGATTCTCCATTCTTGGAAACAGTCAAAAGATGTCTGTACATGATCCTGGGCAACCTGCTCTATGTGACCTTGTTTGAGGAGACGGGTTGGACAAGATGCCTTCCAGAAGCCCCTCCCAATCCAAACAATTCTGTGATTCATCAATGCCATGCAAAAAAATTGCCTAATGACAGCTTGCAGGTAGTATTTTTGCCTATGTGCATGAGCACGGTCTGTTTTGTTTTATTTTGGGGGAGAAGAAAATAATCTGTTGGTAGTTCATACTTGATTGATGAATCCTTGTAATTTCAAAATCTTTTTCTGGAGTTCTGTTCAGATAATCTTGTGATAAATGTTGGGTGAGTAATAACCCTGAAATTTAAGAATCTGTTTTTATATTCCTCTTCATTTAAGTTAGGAAAGGGATGGCTAAATGAAAGGTTCAATGAATAGAATAGAACAGAACAGAACAGAATATTTCAGTTGGAAGGGACCTACAACGATCATCTAGTCCAACTGCCTGACCACTTCAGGGCTGACCAAAAGTTAAAGCATATTATTAAGGGCATTGTCCAAATGCCTCTTCAACAATGACAGGCACGGAGCATTGACCAGCTCTCTAGGAAGCCTGTTCCAGTTTGTGGAAACAACCAGTTCCAGGCCTGTTTGATCACCTTCTTGGTAAAGAAATGCTTCCTGACGTCCAGTCTAAACCTTCCCTGAGGCAGCTTTGAACCGTTCCCAGGCACCCTGCCCCTGGATCCCAGGGAGAAGAGATCAGCACCTCCTTCTCCACGTCCCCTCCTCAGGAAGCTGTGGAGAGCAATGAGCTCGCCCCTCAGCCTCCTTCAAACTAGACAAACCCAGCATCCTCAGCCACTCCCCATAGGACATTCCTTCCAGCCCCGTCACCAGCTTCGTTGCCCTCCTCTGGGTGCATTCAAGTACCTTAACATCCTTCTTAAATGGTGGGGCCCAGAATTACACAAAACACTCAAGGTGAGGCTGCACCGATTATAAATACAGTGGAATAGTCACCTCTCCTGACTGGCTGGTTATGCTGTGTTTGATGCACCCCAGGATGCGGTTCACCCTCTTGGCTGCCAGGGCACACTGCTGACTCCTGTTGAGCCTGCTGCCAACCAGCACCCCCAGATCCTGTTCTGCAGGATCCCTTTCTCCAGCCACTTGTCTCCCAATCTATACTTGTGCCCCGTGTTACTCTGTCCAAGGTGCAGAATCCAGCATTTGGACTTGTTAAATTTCGTGCCATTGAAGATTGCCCAATGCTCCAACCTATCTAGATCCCGCTGCAAGGCCTCTTGTCCCTCAAGAGAGTCAACAGCACCTAACAGTTTGGTATCACCAGCAAATTTGTTAATGGTGCATTCCACTCCTGCATCCAGATGAATGGAATAGGAAATGAGTAAGGGACCTACCCTAATCAGGGGGTTATTTTCATGTTAATTTCAGTTTAGTTTATGTTAACTTTCCAACCATGGGTAAGGTTAGCTTGATGCAACACTGCACCAGTGGAGTTGTCTGGCTTTTGGTCAGCTTAGTACAGGCACACAAGTATTTGCCCGGGGTAATTTGCACAGCAGCTCTCTGCAGTAATGGGAACACAGTGGCAACAGTAGGGAATATTACACAGATGCTCTTCTTTATTCCCAAGGTAACCTGTGCGCCTCCCTTGTCCCCACACAAAATTTATCACTCCTCCTCTTGACTTGCCAATAGAGTATGTTTCCTGGCTTATAGGCAGGGTGAGAAACAAAGTCCATCCCGTGTAATTCATTGCAGAGGCTCTTGACTTTATGGACCCACAAGTGCAGGATTACATGCTCTTGTTTTCTGGATGAGATTTCTCAGGCAGAACAGCAGCACTTCCAGGCCCCAGGCAGCCTCCTGGGAGCAACCTGCCTTTCAGCTTGGTACTGATGAATCACAATAGCCTATGCTCGAACTGCTGAAAATGCCTTTTTGTACAGAGAATTTCCCCCCGTTGCCAAAATAAATTCTCTTTTCATTTTTTATAGAAAGAACTATTTAGAACAAGCCAATAAAATAGAACAATAAATGTGAAAGTCACTACAACATTCAGATTTAAATAAATAAATAAAGCACTCAATTGATTTGCTGCACCTGAAATCAATCCTGAAATCCCAGAGTTCCCATTTTGAGACTTCATCATTTAAAGCACATATTTTTCTATAATGCTTCGGAAGCTGCATATGACAGCTTGGAAGAGAAATAGCCTGATTCTGATGCAGTGCCAAACGGGAGTATTAATGAGTGTGGTGGGTACTGTGATTGGCGCAGATGTTTAAGGTGGAAAAAGAAATAATTTGTCGAAGCACATGGTTTTGCTTTCTCAACCCAATGTCTTACTGCACAGTGCAGTAAGTCAGTGAGTGTGACTGTGTGGCATGTGCAGAACTTTCCTGCTCTAGCTTTTAACCTCCTTCCAAATCAATGGTTCTTGTAGAACTACAGCCCTGATCTGATTTACAAGTGGTATCTCTTTAAAAAAAAAAGAGATATTAGAACACAGTGCTGTATACACCTGAATTCAAAGTTTTCTTGCCCAAAAGGAAGTAGAGGAAACAGAAGTAAATAATGACAAAGTCAGCAACTGTAGCATGGACAGAGGCCAAAATAGAACCTGAATGTTGAGCTAAACTACCCAAGGCACACAAAGGGTATGTCAGTGTGGCTCAAGGCAGCAATATACAGCAGTTCTTGAACCAACTCTGGCAAATGAACTATGCTTCAGAAAGGTGTGCAGGTGTATTGGCAGTATCCTCATCTAGCACTGCATGTATTGATACTTCTCATATCCGCACTAGCTACCTAGGCTACCACAGAGGTCCACGCTGCCTTCTCCCATGCAGAAGTATAACAGGGGACCAGAGGTCTCCATGCAAGGCCAGCTACACAGCTGCCACTTTCCTGTTTGCAGGTTCAACCAGTAGCAAAGCTGAGCACGTATCACAGAGACGCACACAGACGCACACAGACACACACAGAAACACACACGACGTGGACACAACCAGCTGCATAGACTGCCATAGACAAGGCACTGCTTTCTACAGCACCCATATATAGGACTGACTTAAAATATAATTGCAGGCAGCTAAGTCCCTTCCTCCTCTTCGGTCAGGATTGATGGTCACTATTGAAAGCACACACCCTCCATTCTCTAGAGTCACAAGCACATGCACATTCATGGGTCCCCTGAAGTATCAACTTCATATATGCACAAACCCCCCCACATCACGTTTGGGAAAGATACAAGCCCTGTCCTGCATCCCGCCCCCACTGGCAGCCAGCACCAGGCACATGGGCTGTGACCTGCCTCTCCAGCTGCAAGAGCTGAGCCCCTCACTTGCCTCACTTACAGCAGTCCCCCCTGTAGCTGTTTTTTTTTTCCTGCAGCAGTGGCTGTTGGCCAAGACTCTCACACACTGCTGGTTGAGGGATGCACCTGCACCCCTGTCTGACTCCAGTTGCTGTCACCAAATCCACTCACATCCATCCCCGAGTAGCTGGCACTTAGTTTTTGCGGCACTCACATGTGGGATAGAGAGTGAGCTCACAGAGAGAAATAATTAAGAAAGGATTTAATGAGAAGATAGAACATACTGCGATGGTCGGGTGCAGGGCTCGGTCAGATAAATGTACTGACCATCTGGGCTTTACACACAACTGGTCCCTTTTATTCCCCTTTCTGTCTATTCCCCCCCTTTTACTTATCATCCCATTTTGACAAGGTCCTTGATTAGGTAATCTTACTGAAATAAGCATTATCACACTCCACGTACTCTTATAAATTAGTGTAACTCACCAGGTTTGGTTCTTGTCATTAGCTCTGTTTTAGTTTGGCTGTCAGGTTTGTACCTCTGTACGCTTTGCTTCCCACCTTTTCCTGATCTTTCCACTTCACAAGGTGCTTGAACAGATAATCCTAAAGGAGCAGACGCTCTCTCCTTTCACATAACCTTACAGCTGGCACAGGCAAGGGCCCTCTTACCTCATTCAGTCACATTGAAATGGCATTAGAATACTGGATTAACACTGGAAACACTAACTAGGCAAGTTTCACTTTTTTTCTGGTCTCTATCTTGCCATTGGTTCTCTCTTGGGTTTCAGTGGCCCACGGGTGCCCTTTCCATCATGTGCAGAAGAGCAGTCCTGGTTAACGGGGGAGGTCCCAGACGACTGGAGGCTTGCCAATGTGACACCTATCTACAAGAAGGGCCGGAAGGAGGATCCGGGGAACTACAGGCCTGTCAGCCTGACCTTGGTGCCGGGGAAGATTATGGAGCAGTTCATCTTGAGGGCACTCACAAGGCATATGAGGGACAACCAGGGCATCAGGCCCAACCAGCACGGGTTCATGAGAGGCAGGCCCTGCTTGACCAACCTGATCTCCTTCTATGACCAGGTGACCCGCCTAGTGGATGAGGGAAAGGCTGTGGATGTGGTCTACCTGGACTTCAGTAAGGCCTTTGACACTGTCTCCCACAGCATTCTCCTGGAGAAGCTGGCGGCTCACGGCTTAGACAGGTAAACTCTGCGCTGGGTAAAAAACTGGCTGGACGGCCAAGCCCAGAGAGTTGTGGTGAATGGAGTTCAATCCAGTTGGTGGCCGGTCACGAGCGGTGTTCCCCAGGGCTCAGTATTGGGGC
>NW_008824538.1:46045-51537 GCF_000699105.1 Pygoscelis adeliae | reverse complement strand
AAGAGTGGTTAAACATTGGACCAGGCTGCCCAGGGAAGTGGTTGAGTCACCATCCCTGGAAGTATTTAAAAGATGTGTAGATGAGGTGCTTAGGGACGTGGTTTAGTGGGCATGGTGGTGTTGGGTTGACGGTTGGACTCGATGATCTTAGAGGTCTTTTCCAACCTTAATGATTCTATGATTCTATGGGATTCTTCCAAGCAGACTCCTGAAGTGGCCTAAGTCTCTTCTCAAGAAGGCCAGGATTGTGATACGGCTTTTTGCTCTGCTTTGTATTGTCAGTATCCTGAGCCCCACCATCTCATGGTCACTGCAGTCAAGGCTGCCCCCAGCTTTCACATCCCAAATCAGTTCTTCCTTGTTTAAGTATCAGATCCTTATTGGCTCCTCAACCACCTGTGTCAGGAAGCTATCAGTGCACTCCAGAAATCTGCTAGGCTGCTTGTGCCCTGTTATGTTGTCCTTCCAGGAGATATTGGGATGGTTAAAGTCTTCTGCTAGGGTCTTTGTATGTGAGGCTTCTTCCAGTTGTCTGAAGAAGGCCTCATCCACTTCTTCTGTATCAGGTCTATAGCAGGTCACCTGTTTCTGAGTAATGTAATATAAAACTGTCTTATCCTGAATAATAAAACAGATTTACTTGTTTTGTTACTTGTGTTTCAGGATTCAGGTTCAAGACTGGGTTTCTTGAACATTCCAGTTCTGACATTTTTCCCCATTTTTTTTTTCGATTAATCTGACATAGTCTAACGAAGGTCCATTAAAACCTATAAGTCTATATACCTATTCTATACAAGGCTATATATCAGTTATTTATGTTTTTTATGGCACTTATCTGCATCTCTCAAAAGCTATTTGTGGTTTAATTAGGCTTTATATAATCTTCTAAAGCCTGAAAAGAGATAAACTGTCAGACTGGATGACACTTGAGACCTCAGGTTCTGTTTTCATTGTCAGCACTGCAAGAAAACCCCCCAAGCAGTTGTGAATACAGGGTCCTTTCACTCAAGGACTTTTTGTGGCATGTTAGTGAGTGGTTGAATGTGAATTCTGTATTTTCTGATGCATCTGGGCCTTTGTAACCAAAGTTGACAGGAGCATCACAGTCCTGTGCACAGATAAGCCATGCCATGGGCATTAGAACATAAAAATGACCATATTGGGTGAGACCATTTACCACCAATATAACTTTTCCTTTTTCTTCATTTGGAAACAACTTTTTGAATGCTGTATCATTACCTCTGTTAGTATCCTTTTTTCCATTGCTTAGCCACAATAGCAATTAAGTTTCCATTTTTCTAAGATTTTCCAATAAACAAACTAAGCAATGCCCTTACAGTTATCTTTCCTTCCCTTCCTCTTCCTCTTCTTGCTTCCATAGGCTGTGTAGATCCCGTGATTTGAATTAATCGGCCCTGTATCTATTTTTCTGCTTTTTAAGTTCTGAATATGAGTTGCTGCTGTGGAGAGACTGCCTGCACACTGCTTAGGTCTTCTGCTTCATGTGCTTTCTCCTCAGAGGCACTGTACCAGCTGGATGTGGGAGAGGACTGAGCTGACAAATAGGCCAAACAGCTCGGGGCAAACTGGTAAGATCGAGTGAGAACAATTTATGCAGCCTGCTGAGTAGAGGTGAACAGGAGTTGGAAGACGGTGTCATTGCATGTATTCCCCCTCAACAGACACAGAATGAAAGACTCACTAGAAGCAGGGAATCAACATGGCTTTTTCCCAGAAAAAAAAACATGTCCTGAGAAGTCTTGGGGATCAAACCCAGCTGGCACCAGGATTGTGCTTGGCTCCTGTTTTGCTGGTGCTCCCAAAATCTCACCAAAGCAATCCCTGGGAGTGTGCTGGTGTTGAACCCTTGCACCACACTCTGCCTGTCTCAGGAATCTGGGTAATTTCCAGGTTGGTCTTCCTCCAAGGAAGAGTCCCTAGTTTGAGCTCCTCAAGCCACTGCCTTTCCTCATGGCATAGCTCCCACCAGATCTGCTTAACCTGGTGGTGGATTGTTCTTTGGAGAACAGTACCAGAAGGCTGATCTGGGCACTGTTGCCAGTCTCATCTGCCTCACTTTTTCCTCAAATTTAACTATAAAATAGGTGCTGAGAGTGCTACTGGGCTACATCATTTCCTCCTGAGCACCCTCCACAGCCTAAATCATTTACAGTTCAGACCTACCATGGCTAATCAGCTTTTGACTGGTAGATCCAACTGCAACCTAAAGGATCAGTTTTAATTAAATAGAAGATTAGCAGGAGTAAATTTGCCCCTGAGATTTTTAAATTCTATTGTGATTTTTACATAATGCATTCTAAGCCAATTTAAGCAGCCTTAATTTAGATTTTCTGCCTTTTTTTTTTTTAACGCTGCCAGAAATTCATTACAGATGAAAACTAAAAGTGCATTTGTAAGCACTGGCTTACTTCTGTAACAACCTTCGTATCAACTGCTTAGTATTAGACTGTGGAAATTGGATTTTGCTTCATGAAACTTTCATGCAGTTTTCATGAATTTCCTAAGGACTAATCACCAGATCTTTCAATGCATATCCAGCTGATGAGACACAGTCAAGGCTTATGAGTCCTAAATCCCATTTACTATCTCAAAACCCACAGCATTTTAAAAGAAACATTACGATGCATTGTGAAAAATCTATCATCTCCCTGAAAAAAAAAGCTGGGGCTGATACCGAGTGCTTACATTTTGGTAGGGTAATCAACCACTCTGAAGTTAGAAAGGAATAGCTCATTTACATATTTTTCCTGAGGAGCGAAGGGGGACTATGGTATTTGGTATCTTACTTGGTAAACAAGTTCAGTGTTTGCTATTGCAGTGATACGACCAAATTCTGCTGGCATTGTCACTGATGGCATCAGATAACCCATTGTAGGTAGCCCAACTTGTGGCTGTATAGGCAATTATTTTCTCATTAAGGTGCAAAGCTGAAAGGCAATCTGTTGTTTAAAACAGTAATATTAACAATGATTTGAAGTAACAGCTGCCTCTTAGCCAAAAAAGGGGGAATATAATAGGGATTTTAAATTCTGGACAGTTGAATGGTTATAGCTTAGTTTAGCCTCTCACTGGGGACTTTAGCACTAATATGAGCTGTGGGAGGAGCAGGGGAATGGTATGTAAGATATACTCCCTAGATTGCTCAGTAGTGTTCCTGGATCCCGACGTGCAAATGCACCAACCCATATGCCCAAGATTGGTGTACTCTGATATCTGATGGGTAACCAGCAGTCCCAGGGCCAGATGTGCTTAGCAGGTTCCTCTCCTGTCTTACATAGAAGTTCTCCACCATAAATCCTGTTGCTCTAACAGGAGTCAGAGGAAAGCACAGAATCACAGAATAACTGAGGCTGGAAAGGACATTTGGAGGTTTCTAGTCCAAACTGCTGCTCAAAGCAGGACCATTATATCAGGTATCTCACTCAAGTCCTGGTCCAGCTTAGTCTTTAAAATTTCCAAGGCTGGATATACCACAGCCCCTCTGAGCCATCCCAGCTCAGCCCCACTCTCAAGGGAGGGTTTTTTTTGCACACACTTGCCTATCTGAGCCTCTCCTGCATGACCCATGCTGCAGCCTAGGTGACACAGAATGTCTCAGAGCCCTCTTGCACAGCACTGCATTCACACTCAGTTGGCAACGACGTGGGCACAGTGAGGGGAGATGAATCTATGTTTCAAGCAGCTCCACATAACATTCACCAGCGTGCTGGAAAGGGAAGGATGCTGTTTGCTACTCCATCCCTCCTTGACCCATGCTGTACTTGTGTCCTGGTTTCAGCACGGATAGAGTTAATTTCCTTCCTAGTAGCTGGTACAGTGCTGTGTTTTGGATTTAGGGTGAGAACAATGTTGATAACACATCGATGTTTTAGTTGTTGCTAGGTAGTGTTTACACTAGTCAAGGACTTTCCAGCTTCCCATGCTCTACCGACTGAGAAGGCTAGAGGGGCACAAGAAGCTGGGAGGAGGCACATCCAGGACAGCTGACCCAAACTTGCCAACGGGATATTCCATACCATGTGACGTCATGCTCAGTATATAAAGCTGGGGGAAGAAGAAGGAAGGGGGGGACATTTGGAGCGGTGGCGTTTGTCTTCCCGAGTAACGGTTACATGTGAGGGAGCCCTGCTTTCCTGGAGATGGCTGAACACCTGCCTGCCCATGGGAAGTAGTGAATTAATTCCTTTGTTTTGCTTTGCTTGTGTGCGCGGCTTTTGCTTTACCTATTAAACTGTTTTTATCTCAACCCACGAGTTTTCTCACTTTTACCCTTCCGATTCTCTCCCCCATCCCACTGGGGGAGGGAGTGAGTGAGCAGCTGCGTGGTTCTCAGTTGCCAACTGAAGTTAAACCACAACAACTTGTCTGTCTTTCTCCGGCCTGTGAGGATTGCCAGCCTTAGGAACAATTCCATACTGTGGTTGGGTTTCATGTGATTTTCTCTTTTAAGCGCCTGGTATGCAGAAGCAAAATAGCCAATAAGACAAGAAAAATTCACATGAATCTTCTGGGAAGCAGAAATAGATGAATGTTCCTTAATCCCAGGAATCAGAACAGTCATGCAAATAAAACATTCTAAAAAGGGTGGAATTCAAAACCCAAAAGAAAATTCCAAATTAGTAATGCCATGGACAGTATTTCAGGTTTGGATCCCACAGGAAATTTCTGAAATTTATTTCAATAGAAAATCAAAGCAGAAAAACTGCAGTTTCTCTACGAGAGCTGTTAAAAGTTGAAAAGTGAAAGAGGGCAGCACGTTGCTGTAATGTTTATGGTGGCAGTGCTTCATAATTGGTCTGCAGAAAAGCTTTGCTTCTTGGAATTAAAGGGTTGTTTTCTTCAGGCAGAATTTTCTCAGGACTCATTTAAAAAAAAAGTGACAGAAAGCTGCTGTGCTGACAATCTGGTTTTCTAATGAGTGTGATACTCTTTGTCTTGGCCCCTTTGGTGGGTCATGTAAAAATGCTGACTACTCTAGACTGATGTGTGCAAAGCTAGGCTGCTGGGTCTTTGATCTAAGATCCCACTGAGCACTACCACAAAGGGTGTAACTAGTTGCAAAAACTAAGCATCGTTTTGTATTAAGCACTTACAAGCTATGCAGGTACCCGTATTTTGTGTGTGTGTGCCAGCTGCTGATTCTGCCTTAGTTACAAAAATGCAGGGTGCAAAGCTAGGCTGCTGGGTCTTTGATCTAAGATCCCACTGAGCACTACCACAAAGGGTGTAACTAGTTGCAAAAACTAAGCATCGTTTTGTATTAAGCACTTACAAGCTATGCAGGTACCCGTATTTTGTGTGTGTGTGCCAGCTGCTGATTCTGCCTTAGTTACAAAAATGCAGGTAGCATCATTATCATTAAGGTTGGAAAAGATCATCGAGTCCAACCGTCAACCCAACACCACCATGCCTACTAAACCACGTCCCTAAGCACCTCATCTACACATCTTTTAAATACTTCCAGGGATGGT
>NW_008824538.1:36842-42996 GCF_000699105.1 Pygoscelis adeliae | reverse complement strand
TGTAGGGATTGAGGAAAACACTACCTGTGCTCCCGATCCTTCGACCAGTCGCCCCAGTGCCCTGAAGTCCCTTTTGATCACTGCAGGACTTCTCTCTGCAACCTCATCGCTGCCAGCCTGTATAACCAACAGCGGGTAGTAGTCCAAAGGCCATACCAGACCAGGGAGCTTCCTAGTAATGTCTCTGACCCGGGCCCTAGGGAGGCAGCAGACTTCCCTGTGGGATGGGTCCGGTCGGCATATAGGGCCCTCTGTTCCCCCCAGAAGGGAATCGCCTATGACAATCACCCTCCTTTTTTTCTTAGCAGAGGCAGTCATAATGCGTGGGGCTGACTGCCTCACCCTAGGCAACCCCCTGGATGGACCTTCATCTACATCCTTGTTTGCCTGGCCCTCAACTTCCAGGGCCCCATATGTGTTCTGTAAGGGCAACCAGGAAGGTGAGGGAGGCCGGGCGGGGGTTCGCCTGGCACCCTGAGCAGGGACCTGTTTCCATTCCCCCCCGTCGCTTAGGTCCCCTCTTTCTACCTGGTGGCAAGAAGGCAGGGGATCCTCTGCTTCTCGTGGAGCCTCCATCTGCTGCCTTTGCCTCAGGGATGGTAGGGTGCGGCTCCACCAATCCATCTCCCTCTCACACTCCCAGATACTCCTTAACCTTTCCACTTCCTATTTCAGTTCTTCCACCAGGCTGAGCAGATCATCCACCTGGTCACACCGCATAGTATATGGTCCTGGAGAGAAGAGGGGTCAAAGAGAGGTGGTTGATGTTCAAGGTTCATTTCCTTCAAGCTCAAGAATGGTCCATCCCAACCAGCAGGTAACTAGGGGTGTACCCCAGGGGTCAATACTGGGTCCAATCATGTTTAACCCCTTCATTTATGACCTGCACAGTAGGTCAGAGTGCACCCTCAGCAAGATCACAGACAATACAAAACTGGGAGGAATGGTTGATACACCAGATAGGTGTGCTGCCATCCAGAGGGACCTGGACAGGCTGGAGAAATGGGAGAGAGAAATCTCATGAAGTTCATAGAAAGAGAAATATGAAGTCCTGAACCTGGGCAGGGATAACCCCATCCATCAGTACATGCTGGGGGCTGAGCAGCTAGAAGACAACTCTGCAGAGAAGGATCTGGGGGTCCTGCTGGACAACAAGCTGACCATAACGAGCAATGTGCCCTTGCAGCAAAGAAGCATCTTTCCTATGAGGAAAGTTTGAGCGAGCTGGGACTGTTCATCCTGGAGAAGAGAAGGCTTGGGGAGTAGGGGGTGGGGAGGGCAGATCTCATGAATGTGTAAATACCTGATGGGAGGGAACAATGACAAGGTAGCTAGACTTTTCTCAACAGTGGCCATTGAGAGGGCAAGAGGCAACAGGAACAAATTAAAACACATGAAATTCCAGCTGAACACAGGAAAACACTTTTTTAGTGTGAGGATGGACAAACTCTGGAATAGGTTGCCCGGAGAGGCTTTGGAGTCTCCATCCATGGAGATACTCAAAACCCAACTGGACACGATCCTGGGCAACCTTCTCTAGCTGACCCTGCTTAAGCATGGAGGTTGGACTTGATTTCCAGAGGTCCCCTCCAACGTCAATGGTTCTGTGAAATATTTAAAGTAGTGATAATTAAAAAGGACCTCTGAGACAATGTTCCCACTGTTCTAGACTCACACCATATAGACATCTCAGTGCAGATGCCCAAATTTTTCACAGAAAATGCAGTAGCTGAATCTCAGGTAAGTGAGGTAGTAGGCTGGCCATCTGCTAGTGACCTCAAAGATAAAATTAGAGTTGAGTGAGTTTTTTACAATTGCTCTTTTATCAGTAAAGTGTATCCTTATTAATTAAATTTTATTTGTATTTCACTGTTATGTATATATTTATATATCACAAATAAGTTATTTTTAACTTGTTGCTGGCATTCGGTTATCAGAACTGCTTCTTGTTACACCTTACACCTGAGCGTCAGTAAAGGGCAGCCCTCATCATACTGCAAAGTATCGGTTCCCTAAATATGCCCACACCCAAGCCCCCACCAGCAAAGAAACTTCAGCTTCAGACACAAAGAAGGACCAAGAACAGATAATGGATTTTTAGGCTTTTCATTTCATGAAAGTCCTCTTGCGTTTCATGGTGGTGATGCAGATGAAAGTGCAGGGAATTACAGAATAAGGCAGTATTCACAGCAAATATATATTACACAGATAATACTACTCTTTGCTTCCTCAGAGTAAGTCTGCTGCACAGAAATTATTAACTACACTAAATGCTTATGTAATCTTCTTGTCGCGCGTAAACCTCAAGCCAAGCTTGCTTCTATTCTGCAATGATACTGAGGTCATTGTCGCAGAGGCTTATGTAATCAAATTAGGCAGGTGATAGACTCAAAAATAAACTTTATTTTAACCAAAATTGTTTAGCAGAAAACTGACTAGAAATGAGGCATCAACACTCCAACAACATCAGTAAACCACAGGTTCAGAATGATATACGAGATATTAATACTGCATAGCTGGCTTTAGAAAGGAGGATCCAAAATGTGCACAATCACTCACCTATAAGATGAGGGCTCTCAACCTCGAGGAGTTTCCTTGGGCAGCATCCCAACCCAAGGGGAGAGTCCCTGACTGCAGACCCGCTGCTCCGAGGAGGACCGGCTCCACTTGCCCTCCTGCAGGGTTCAATTTATACCCTAGTCGAACCTGACCTGTGGTGAATTCTAATTGGCTGAGGGCTTTAACTTTCTCACTCCTCGCCCAAGGTGTATACGTGACCGTAATTACTGGCCCAAAGCGTGTACGTGAGGGTCAGCACTCGCCACCTTAAAGGCGCAAAAGTAAGGGCACAAAAACTGAGGACACAGTGGTCTTAATGCCCCCAGTCTTTGTCAGGGCAGGTACACCTGCCA
Source organism: Pygoscelis adeliae (assembly GCF_000699105.1). Classification (NCBI taxonomy): domain Eukaryota; kingdom Metazoa; phylum Chordata; class Aves; order Sphenisciformes; family Spheniscidae; genus Pygoscelis; species Pygoscelis adeliae. Next base: position 40,084 of record NW_008824538.1, on the reverse strand, counting down.
CAGTCACATAAGACCATGTTTGTATTACCAATAATGCAGGGGCAGATCAATAGATCAAAGCACATGCCCTGCATCTACACTTTAAATGGTTTTGAGGTTTTACTTTGGACCAGATTTACTCCCCACCAGACATGTGGTTGGAAGCCAAAGACTGATCATTGACCAGTGTCAGACCCAGCCTGCAGACCCCAGTGTGTCAGCAGGATGGGTCTGCAGGCTGTGCCTCCCAGAAAACTGACAGTCACAGAACATAGTTCCACACTGGCCCCTTGCTGATTTGCAGAAAGCACACCAAACCCTAGCTTCTTGCCCAGGCACAGATCCTTAAGTGCTATTTGCACGTGCCACTTCATCTGGATTCTCCACCGCCACAAGAACTATGCCCCACAGTTTCTGTTTGAGGATCAATCCCATGTCTCTTTCCTCACAGTTCTTTAGTGGTGTCCCGGTTTAACCTCAGTCGGCAGCTAAGCACCATGCAGCCGCTCGCTCACTCCCCCCCACCCGGTGGGATGGGGGAGAGAATTGGAAGAGCACAAGTGAGAAACACTCATGGGTTGAGATAAAAACAGTTTAATAATTGAAATAAAATTATAATAATAATATGATGATAATAATAATAATACACAAAGCAAGTGATGCACAGTACAATTGCTCACCACCCGCCGACCGATGCCCAGCCAGTCCCCGAGCAGCGGCCCCCTTCCCGGCCAGCTTCCCCCAGTTTATGTACTGAGCATGACGTCACATGGTATGGAATGTTTCTTTGGCCAGTTTGGCTGTGCCCCCTCCCAGCTTCTTTGTGCACCTCCAGCCTTCTCAGTTGGTAGAGCATGGAAAACTAAAAAGTCTTTGGCTAGTGTAAGCATTACCTAGCAACAACTAAAACATTGGTGCATTATCAACTTTGTTCTCATCCTAAATCCAAAACACAGCACTGTACCAGCTACTAGGAAGGAAATTAACTCTATCCCTGCCAAAAGCAGGACAAGTGGCTTCTCTACAATGGACACATGGGCATTCTGAAGTTCTTCTCCATCATCACTATCTGGTTCTTCTGGTTAACTTCTCCCATTCACTCCTAGTCACACCACTGATGGGCAGCTCCCTTTCCATCATGCTTAATGGGCAGATGTTCATGCCAAGTGCAATGCAAGAGCAAGCTGAACATCCTTGGCATATTCACAATCTCTGGTGTGTTAGTTGCCTGTAGAGAGTTCACCTGGCACACTGCTAAAGTAAACAACAGGCCAGGTCTTAGTGGTTAGCCTGGACCTCTCAGTGAGGACAAGGCTGATCCCACACTTCTCTGGGCCACAACTCACATGCCTGGGGAGCTCTGATCACTTTCAGTGCCAGTCTCAAGCACCCACCCATGCTTCAGTTGCTCCTCTAGCTCCTGCCCTCGCATGATGGCCCTACTCACAGGGACCATGTGTCCACCTGCTACAGGGCTCTGGTTGCAGGGAGGGTGTCTTGTAGTCCCAGCCCACAGCGAGTCTCCCAGGTCACCTGGGACTGGTGGGGTGAATCCAGTTCCCACTCTGCAGAGCTGGGCTCAGCCCTTCATTCCCACACCATCAGTCTTGGGCAGTAAGGAGACTCAGGGTCCCATCATCCTCTACACCTTGGCTCTGGTGCACAATAGGTTCAGAACAGAAAGCTGCAAGGCAAAGCACTTTGTGTTTCCTGAGCAGATAATGAGATCCTCTAACATCTCCGTCTCACCACCACCACCCTATCTGTGCAAATCTGAAGTCTGTATTTTTCACTGTTCTCCAGCGATGAAAGGAGTAAGGAGGCCACACAATTTGGTGTCACTCATTGATCATGTCCATTTCTTTTCTCACAGAGGTTTTCAGCTAGTGCCCTTGATACCAGGTTTCTTCAGTGGACATTGTCAGACCTGCTGTTAAATATTACACTGCTTTGTTGGACCGTGGTGTAGTTTTTTTTGCATAGCTGTCTCTTTCAAATATAAATGGAAAGATTTAGTTACTACAAATTTCTTTTATGTTGGCCTATTCATGCGATGTGCATTAATAGCTGCAAGTCTCTTAAGTTTCTCTGTAGTGAATGCAAAAACTCCCAGAAAACAGATTTGTTCTCTGTGCTGTTTACAATATTAACTCAATGAATGCAAGTATTTTTGAACATTGTAAGCGTGGGCCTCTTTTATTATATATGTAATGCATAATAGCTTAGGTTCCAGGATAATTGTGCACAATTTGTCTTACACAGACTTCCAAACACTTCAGCCTTTAAAAGTATTTTTCTTTTCTGCAAGTGACTCAGGTGAAGCTCAGTTTCAGGGCTACTTTCTTTCTGAGGCAGTTTATTCTGCATATCAAAGCATGCAGAATTCCAGCCTAACATGCTCCCCACCTAATCTCTACTAGTCAAAATAGTAACCTTTTAATATGGCCAGCTTATTGACTGTCTTTTGCTGTGTAACAGCCTGTGATGAACAGTCCAGAGCTATCAAGCAATGCAGGTGTGGCGGAGGTGCAGGAGAGGGGCATGGAGTCACCAACAGATGCCCAATCACTGCTGTAGCTGCTTCCACCCTGTGTTAGGTTGACCCTGGCTGGATGCCAGGTGCCCACCAAGCCACTCTATTACTCCACCTCCTCAACTGGACAGGGGGAGAAAAACACAACAAAAGGCTTGTGGGTCAAGATAAGGACAGGGAGATCACTCAGCAATTACCATCACAGGCAAAACAGACTTGTCTTGGGGGAATTAATTTAATTTATTGCCAATCAAATTAGAGTAAGATAATGAGAAATAAGAACAAATCTAAAGACACCTTCCCCTCACCCCTTCCTTCTTCCCAGACTCTACTTTACTCCCGACTTCTTGTCGTGGTTTAACCTCAGCCAGCAACTGAGCACCACACAGTCGCTCGCTCACTCTCCCCGCCTCGGTAGGATGGGGTAGAGAATCGAAAGAGTAAAAGTGAGAAAACTCTTGGGTTGAGATAAAAACAGTTTAATAATTGAAATAAAATAATTAATAATAATAATAATACAAAGCAAGTGATGCACAATGCAATTGCTCACCACCCCCCGACGGATGTCCAGCCAGTCCTCGAGCAGTAGCCCCCCCAGCCAGCTTTCCCCCAGTTTATATACTGAGCATGACATCACGTGGTATGGAATACCCCTTTGGCCAGTTTGGGTCAGCTGTCCTGGCTGTGCCCCCTCCCAGCTTCTTGTGCACCTCCAGCCTTCTCAGTCGGT
>NW_008824538.1:27910-36219 GCF_000699105.1 Pygoscelis adeliae | reverse complement strand
CCGCAGCACCACACGTCCTGCCAGAAGACCTGCTCCAGCGTGGGCTCCACCCCACAGGTCTTGCCAGGATCCTGCTCCAGAGTGGACTCTCCACGGGGTCACAGCTTCCTTCAGGGCACATCCATCTGCCCCGGTGTGGGGTCCTCCATGGGCTGCAGGGTGGATATCTGCTCCATCGTGGACCTCCACGGGCTGCAGTGGTACAACCTGCTTTACTATGGTCTTCACCCCGGGCTTCAGGCAATGTTATCACAGAGGTGCTACCACTGTCGCTGATGGGCTCAGCTTTGGCCAGCGATTTCGGCCACTCCCCCAGAAAGCCCCCCCCCCGGGCCCCCCCCCCCCCCCCGCCCAAAACCTTGCCACGTAAACCCAATACACACTCTGACTCAGAGTTGCACCAGGTGAAACCCAAGAAAGGGCAGTAGTCAGGAGAGGCAGTCTTCAGTAGATGTGGGAAACTGAAGAGAACAAAACTCAAAGACTGATGAAGCTCTTTAATCTGACTATTTCTGAGGTTAGAAAGGAGACAATCATCAGCTCAGGGCAGTGTGCAGTCTCTTCAAGCTGCAAAAAGACATTTAAAGGACCACCAAGCACTTCTTCAGCTACTTGTGATGTACACACCAGCTCAGTAAAGAGACGCTGCAGGATTTTCCAACCCACACAGACTCCACGTTAGGTTTGACATGAATGGATGGGCACTGTTTTCCACCACCACACCTATCTTCCCCCCTCCCCAAATGCTGTTGAAGTTTTTGAAATGTTTTGTTTCCGTGACTGCCACTACGCAGAAACACACTGTTTCCATATATTGCATGAGAAGATAAGGACTACCCGTCTCCAGGACATCAGGACTAACCGTACGGTTGACATCAGAAGTACTAGAAAATACCCTGCTCGGAGAGGAGTCATGCTGCTCACAGGCCTAGTCACTCCCTCAGTAGCATGGTGCAGCATCACACACAAAAGAGCAGGGCCAGACAACACCAAGGTCCCTGCAAATACACACGGGGCCAGATTTCTCCTGGCTTTGTAGTTATCTTCTGCACTGAACCTCAATTTCAGTTCACATGAAAACCACAGTCAGAGCCCTGGACCCTTGCTGGCACACTCTTGGCACACTTAAACTCAGAGCAGCCTGGTCAGATGCCTGCTGACATGCAGATTTGAGTGTGGAGTCCCTAAGGCAACAAAAACCACATGGTCAGCATCTGCATGGCCAGGTTGTCACGGCAAGAGTAGCTGAGCCTGGTTCATCTCACAATGGTCTCAGCATGACCAGGCATGGCAGACTGATCAAAATATGTCACAGGGAGCTGCTACAATGCATTAGCTATCTTTCCTGTTCCCAAACACTTTGCCCTTCCCCACCCTATCATTAGCAAGAAAATCGCTTGAGAAGGAGATCACTTTTATGTCTGGGAGATCAAGCCTGGGAAAGGAAGGCAGGCTGCTGGTTTGGTCAGAGAATTGAGCGGGTACAGCTCACTGGGATACATTTTACAGAATGCATTTCAGAGGCACTTGTGCCAAAAGATAGGTGACTTTCAGATGCCTTTCATTGGTGTGCTCCCACCACCTCCTTTTTTTCCCCAGATCATCATGCACATTCCTACGTCATCTCCTCCCACAACACAGCACACTCAGCTCTTGGGGCTGCTCCACTGCAAAACCCAGACTCTCTCCAACACTGCCTCCCCATCTGCCTCTGCCATGGCCTGCCATGTGGCCAAGCACATCTCTGCTCCCCATGTGATGCCCAGCCCCACCTCCCCAGCCCCACACAGTGTCAAAGTCCCACCTCCCTTCTGCACCATGGAGGGAGACAAAGTGACCGTCCAGCCGGGTCTCACACCACCCCAACCTGCCTTCACGAAAGACTCTGGTAGTGCTGACTACCAGGATAACCCTTTGCTCCTGGTAATAGGCACGACACAGTAACTAGACAGGGTCTGCTGATTAACACACATGTGCAACTTTCGAAAGGCGCAGAGGGAAGAGTGATCATGATCTAATCTAAACATTTTTAATACATTTTAATTGGTTGAATCCCCAAGCGGATGGTGACCTCTTCCAGGCTGTCAAAGGTAACCCATGAATAAAAGAAGCTTTTTGCTTTGCAGACTGAGTATGGGAGTCAATTTCCAAGGATTATGTAAATAGTAACAGGACAGTGTACAACAACAAATGCCTTGGAACTTTTTTGTTGCTATGAAATACAGAAAATACCAGGCTGGCTGTTTCAGAAGCAATAGGAGAATAGCATAACATTATCTTTAATCAGTCGTACAGATCACTTAATTGCAACTGAAGGTTAGATGGCGATAGTTTCCTAAATTGTCCCACAGTTAAAATTATACATCTTTGTTATACCAAAGAATATGTCTTAAAAAAGTTAAATTGCCAGGTATTTCAAATGGCAAAAGAAGAAAAAATGGTAGACTGAAAAGGGCATAATTTTCTCCATGACCACTGACAGAAATATTGGCTTCTGACAGGTGTTCATTATTACACAATTGAAAAGGGACTAATCTGTCGGGTGCGTGATTATTTTGAAGACTATGCTCAAAGCATTCAGGTAAACCTAAAGTTCATCAAACCTTACATGTGTTTGTAGTGTAAAGTGTAGCTCGTTAAGGGAATAAGTGAAAAAAAAAAACCTCTTCAGAGCTTGAAACTTACTTTTATTTCAAAACCTAGTCTAGTACATTTTAGACCATGTCCATTTATATTATCTTAAGATAAATGTACAGATTTAAAATACAAGCCTCAAGTATTCTAAATCCAGCAACATAAAATGGATTAAGAGGTGGTTGCACAGCTACATGGCTGTAGTAATGATTACCAGACATACTGATAACTGGATCTGGAGTGCTCCTGCGGGCTATAAGGATGTTTGCCTGCTAGCCAGGAAGGTACCAGATTTCAGGACCCTCCTGAACACTCCTAGAGTTTTCTGGAAATCTTGCCGTCCCTCCCAGCACAAGTAATGGTGAGAGGAATAAGTGAGAGGTACTGCATACAACATAAAGGCTTCTGGAAAAGAGAATGAATAGAAGAACATCAGTAAAGCTTTTTTTAAAATGCTTCTAGTTCACACGTGTGACCATAATCTCAATGTGTGACAGAGAAAGTCATGTAGAGAGATTTTAATTTATTGGAAATAGGGAAACTCATGGAATGAGTGGGGAATGTAACCTAGCTACTGGCCAAAGACATTGTGAGGATGAACACAGAAAGTAGGAGAAATGTTTTTTCCCAAGAGTTTCTAGGACGAATAGGTGATAAAGATATGAAAGCAGTGCTAAGAGAAGGTATAACAACATCTGAAAAGTTTAGTCAGTTATAGCCAATTTATCCAGCCCCAACTCATGCCGCCTTCTAAAATCATCCACTTTACACAGTCACAACTCAGCTTTTAATTGTTCTTCCCCCACACCAGCACCACAGAAATGTGTAACAGAATGAACCACAAGATGTCAATCGCTTCATAAAGTATTATAAGGAAGCTGTACCACTAGCAATTGTACCACATAGTTTAGTTTGCATGCAAGATATACAAATGCTGTATTCAACAACTGGACCACAACTTTGGACTTGACTTAGTTTCTACTGTCACTACTGTTGTCACCATCCCTCCCTCAAATGCACCATGGAATGTTACCGTCAGCTACCTAGGCACCAGGATCAACATAAGAACTGGTAACCTAGGACATACAGAAAGCCAAAGAACAACACACCTATGTGCAGCAAATCGTCAGCCACTGAAGGCGATTCAAAGAAACTGTGGCATGCAGCTAGCCCCTGCAGCACTACCACACTTATTCCAGGGAGAACATTTGCAACATCCACCTTATCAATCTGAAAAAATAAAAAATCTTACAGCAACAAGGCCATTAAACACAGATCAGGGAAAGTGGATTCCATCTCTGAATGAAGCATTTGAACAAACACACAAATTAATCTAAGGCAACAAAGAAAATCCCTGACAATCTCACCTGCTGTGCTGGTTTTGGCTGGGATAGAGTTAATGTTCTCCATAGTAGCTAGTATGGGGCTATGTTTTCGATTTGTGCTGGAAACAGTGTTGATAATGCAGAGATGTTTTAGTTACTGCTGAGCAGTACTTACACAGCGTCAAGGCCTTTTCTGCTTCTCACAACACCCCACCAGCGAGCAGGCTGGGGGGGCACAAGAAGCTGGGAGGGGACACAGCCGGGACAGTTGACCCCAACTGACCAAAGGGATATTCCACTCCATATGACATCATGCTCAGCATATAAAGCTGGGGGAAGAAGAAGGAAGGGGGGGATGTTCGGAGTTATGTCATTTGTCTTCCCAAGTAACCGTCATGCATGATGGAGCCCTGCTTTCCTGGAGATGGCTGAACACCTGCCTGCCAATGGGAAGGAGTGAATGAATTCCTTCTTTTGCTCTGCTTGCGTGCAGAGCATTTGCTTTACCTGTTAAACTGTCTTTATCTCAACCCACAAGTTTTCTCACTTTTACCCTTCCGATACTCTCCTCCGTTCCACTGGGGGGGAGTGAGCGAGCGGCTGTGTGGTGCTTAGTTGCCAACTGGGGTTAAACCACAACACCTGCTGAGCTATTACTCCTTGTCCCCCTGCCAGAAGCTCTGTGGTTTGTAGTTACAGCCTACCTATATTCAAAGAGAATCATATCTAGCATGCAAATAATTCCTTGCCCTTCACACACATATACATTTAACCAAACTCATTAGTAAAAAACCCCAAAACTTTCCCCTGAACCTGGAAACATCTAATGACATCACAGTTCATTTCAGCAACAAGATGTGAAATTTGCTAGCACACTAAGGCTACCACAATAAATCTCTCCAGCACTGGAACTGCTGAAAAAAGTTTTGTGCACCAGAACAAACTTATAAAGGCAAATAATATTGTAGAAGCAGACAGTAACAACTGGGAAGAGATTTTGTACAGTAGTCGTGCTTTAAAGAGTGAGCTACCTTTATAGTTTCCCATTTAAATCATAATTTTCTTTTTTAAAAAACATGTTACATTTATTATGCGTAAAATTATCTTAAATGTAGCAATGAAATTAATATTTTCTGTAATTAATATTTTCCTTAATATTAGACTTGTAGTGATTGCAGAAATCAACTAAACAGTGACTCTGCAAAGTAAGTTGCAAATTAAAATTCATTTAAATTGTACAGGTACTTTTAAAGAATTTATTCAAAAACCAAACAAAACCTATTATTAAAGTGTACTGAAAGTGAGAAGAACCATTTTATATGATAAACTGAAGCTTATTATGCTTGAACTGTATACCTGAAGTCAGTTGAAATGCACATTTGTAAGAAAAATTACACCCTAAGCTAAGGAAAACTGTTTCACTAGTACTGACTAAAAAAACCAAAATACCACTGATTTTCATTTGGGCAGATCAATGATGTATTTTGGCCCAAAGTTGACAGGGAAAATGCAATACTTTACAGTAATACAGGCAATAGGGGAATTCACACCATTAACATCTAAGCAGGCTACTCAAAAATTTTGGCATACACTTTTTCTTGACTGTCAAAGTGATGTATAACTGGCTGAATTATAATTTCCCAGTCACAGAGGGTTTTTTTTCCTTTTTTTCCCCTTCAAATTCTGCGATAGCAAGAAAAAAATTGAATTGTCCCTTTTCCTTTCCCAAGTAGGTGTTCGACTCGTTCAGCTCTCTACAGTGACTTTTCTGACATTTAATGTAAGCATATGAGTCCCATGGAAGGACGTCCTGAAAGTGCACTACATTTAATAGCAAGTATTTGAATCCCCCCAGAAAAAGGCATTTTAAACACAGCTTGGTTTGAGACAGGACAAATTCTACCACCTAAGTAATTGTGCTTATGTTTCTCCTTGGTGACATTTCTGAAGTATGAAAGGCACTACACGTAAAGTTTTGTGGATTTTTTTTCCCCAAACACAGGTGCACTTAGACATTTGGAGCAAACCGTGCCTCTAGAACACTGCACTGTGAAAATGAAGCAGGGAATGGCATCCTTTTTTCTTTTGAGCATTGCAGGATCTGACACTGTTCAGTGATTCAGGATCTCTTGAAGGACTAGGTCAAGGCTTATGTTGCTGGGGACAGTAGCAGCCTCCCTGGGTCTCCTGTACCCATCTGGTAGGCAGTAAACCCAGAGACCTGCCCCAGAGAGGGGAGTCCAAACCATCCTCCTGCAAAGACGAGGGTAGCTTTTCCCTCCACGCTCCATGGAGACCAGCTCATATTGGAGATGATCAGGAGGGCAGTCTTTCCCCTTTGGCTTGTAAGTGGGTGAGAAATGGGAACAGCCTGCAAGCAGACTGTGCCATCTTCCACGGGGCTCTGAGCACAAGTCAATTTGAGGTGACTGCAGTCGCTCCTCAGCAGCCATGTACTTTCTCCTTCTCAGTCTGAAGCCCAGGTCCCTTTCCACATAGCTGCTCCCTAGCTGGGTAGATCCCAGCCTCAGCTGCACTCCAGGATTATGTTTTCCCAGGTGCAAGACCTTAAATTTATCTTTGTTGACCTTCATAAGGTTCTTGTTAGCCCACTCTTCCAGCCTATCCAGGTCCCCCTGCAGGGTGGCTTTCCCCTCCAAAGTGTCCACTTCCACACTCAGTTTGGTATCATTGTCCAACTTCATCAGGGTACAGTTGATCCCACCATCCAGATCACTTATGAAGATATTAAACAGCGTTGGGCCCAATATGAGTCCCTGGGGGACACCATTTGTGACAGGTTGCCAGTTTGAAAAGAAAAAGGAGCTATTTACCACCACCTTCTGGGTGCAGCCTGTCAGCCAGTTCCCCACCCACCGCACAGACCACTTGTCTAGACCGTAATGCATCAGTTTCTCTAGGAGGAGACTGTGGGAAAACATATCAAAAACCTTGGAGAAATCCAGGCAGACAATGTCTACCACTCGCCCCACATCAACTGAACAGGTTACTTTGTCATAGAAGGCGATCAGGTTTGTCAAGCACAATCTGCCCGTGGTGAATCCGTGCTGGCTTTTCCCAGTCACGTGCTTCATTTGACTTGTGATAGCCCCCAGGAGGATTTGCTCCATAACTTTCCCAGGGACTGAAGTAAGACTGATGGGCCTATAATTTCCTGGATCCTCCTTTAAGCCCTTTTTGTAGATGGGGGGTGACATTAGCCTTCTTCCAATATTCTGGGATGCCCCCCGATCTTCACAATTTCTTTAAGATTAAATGTTACTGGCTAAGGTAAAGGGCTGGTACCCAGTGTGTAAAACAGACACCATTGTCCGTTAGCTTAATCCCCTTAGGAAATCTAGAAAAATATGCAAGTTCACATATTTAATCACTTAATATTTTCAAGGCTGATGCAAACTTTGCCAGCAGCTCAGTAACTGGTTCTCAAAGTGTTCCCTGCTGCCATGGAGGCCTTATTCCTGTGTCTAGTGGTCTGCCTGCCCCTCTCCTTCAAAGCAGAAGGGTCCCGCCATCCACTATGCAGGGTACATCTGGGAAGCAAAGGTGCCTCTGAGGTAAGTCCAAGGAAAGGAAAAGAGCTTCACAGCTCTGTGAAGAGTCAAATAAAAACTAGGTAAGTCTTCTCCAGCTCAACCTTTCTTCTCTTTCCTCACTGCAATTTGTGGTTACTATGCTTAGTAAGTGCGGCAGTGTGAGCTGCTTGTGGTAAAATTACACCATGAAAACACATTACAACTCCTAAAGGAGTCTTGAAAAGGAAAACCTTTTATAGATATGACTTCACTCCATTTACAAGTGAGACAGAAAAGCTGGCTGCCATGCAGAACCCGAGGATCACAATGGCCACAGTATGTCAGAGACTGTCTCCTGCAGCCAGCAAGTGGGGAGTGCTGGATGACAGCCAGCAGCGCCCATACAATTCCTATCGTACCAGGACACCAGCAGGGATGGGGACTCACCATGGAGTGCGACAAGGCAATTGCTGCAGGGGATCCTGCCTGCACAAAGACAGAAGAGTGGAAAGAGGGACTCGCCACTTGAACTGACATGACACTGCCTCCACTCCGGGAGGTTCCTGGAATGTGGCGATGATAACTTCCTTCTCCGAGTGGTAGAGGAGCCAACGAGGAGAGGTGCTATGCTGGACTTTGTTCTCACCAACAAGGAGGGGCTGGTGGGGAATGTGAAGCTCAAGGGCAGCCTGGGCTGCAGTGACCATGAAATGGTGGAGTTCAAGGTCCTTAGGGCACTGAGGAGGGCGCACACAGCAAGCTCACTACCCTGGACTTCAGGAGAGCAGACTTTGGCCTCTTCAGGGATCTGCTTGGT
>NW_008824538.1:19282-26955 GCF_000699105.1 Pygoscelis adeliae | reverse complement strand
AGACAGCCAGCATGGCTTCACCAAGGGCAAGTCCTGCCTGACTAACCTAGTGGCCTTCTATGATGGAGTGACTACATCAGGGGACACGGGAAGGGCTACAGATGTCATGTATCTGGACCTCTGTAAGGCCTTTGACACGGTCCCCCACAACATCCTTCTCTCTAAACTGCAAAGGTATGGATTTGATGGGTGGACTGTCCGGTGGGTGAGGAATTGGTTGGATGGTTGCATCCAGAGGGTAGTGGTCAAGGGCTCAATGTCCAGATGGAGATTGGTGACGAGTGGCGTCCTGCAAGGTTCCATATTGGGACCAGTACTGTTTAATATCTTCATCAGTGACACAGACAGAGGGATCGAGTGCACCCTCAGCAAGTTTGCAGATGACACCAAGCTGAGTGGTGCGGTCGACACGCCAGAGGGACGGGATGCCATCCAGAGGGATCTGGACAACCTCCAGAAGTGGACCCATGTGAACCTCCTGAGGTTTAACAAGGCCAAGGGCAAGGTCCTGCACCTGGGTTGGGGCAACCCCCGGTATCAATCCAGGCTGGGGGGTGCAAAGATGCATAAAAGCAGAAGCTGGGAGGGGGCACAGCCAGGACAGCTGACCCAAACTGGCCAAAGGAATATTCCATACCATAAGACGTCATAGTATATAAACTGAGGGGAGTTGGCCAGGGGGCCGCTGCTCGGGAACTGGCTGGGCATCGGTCAGCGGGTGGTGAGCAATTGCATTGGGCATCACTTATTTTATATATACTTTTATAATTATTATTATTATTATTTTCCCTTCCTTTTCTGTCCTATTAAACTGTCTTTATCTCAAACCACCCGGGGGGGGGAAGTGAGCGAACAGCTGTGTGGTGTTTAGCTGCCTGCCAGGTTAAACTACAATAAAAAGACAAGAGTACCTGCTGTGCTCAGATGAATATTATGTCAACTTGATCAGTCAGGATTAAGTATTTTATGCAATAAAACTAATTATTTTTCTGAGGATCTCACAAGGAGGCAACTTTTCTTCCTAGTTCAGGTGAAATCAACTCATACTACCTCCTCGTTTCAACTGCTGCTTTACACTGTAGTCAGATCTATCTCCTGAAATACAAAGGAGTTGTTAGTTCCTTTTGTAGAGACAGGGCTAGAATACAAACAAGGAACCTCATTCCTGTTATTTCTATGCATGTTCCTTAGAGGGAACTTCCCGTCCTGTTAGCAAGTGTTCAAAATTCAGCCTGAATGCACAGAAATATTTAAATCATGATCTGTCCTAGGAATTTTACAATGTAGGTAAATGATGCAGGCATGAAAGACTCAGCATAACTGCCACTTAGAGTTGAGCTGACCACCACACAGCTGATGGTTCCTTGCCTACCGGAGCAGAATTGTAATTAGCACAATTCATATTATTTTCCTTTAGTGCCTGTTCTTCTGTGGCAAGGCCAGTACACAATCATAATGCCTCAGACTCATGGCTATTCTTTCTTTTAATATTTTCACACTATCAAATGAAAGCAAAACAAGGATGAATATGTCTACATTTGGTCACTTATCCAAGCATTAATAACAAGGGTCTGTCAATAGAGACGTGGTTTTGGAGCACTGCTCTATTCATGTGCCATTTACTGCCAGCTGCTCTGAGCCATAGAAGAGGAGTGGAACAACTGAGTCAGATGGGAAGTCTCAGAGGCAAGGAGGGTCACCCAAATTTGCTGTTAGCATGGGAACTTCCTTTTATGTGAGCTGAATACTGCCTACAGGGCTGGATTTGCCCGGGAGAAGAAAACAGCTTGAAGATACAGATCACTGACTGCTGGTAGACAAATAGCCTTTGTTTGCACAATAAAGATATTAAAACATCTGGAAAATAGAACAGATTAATGTTACAAACATCTGGGAGGCACTAGAACCTCAGATTTTCTGTTGCAAAGTTTTATGCTTTTAGCAAGCAAGTCACTAGAAGGGGGAAAAAAATGCATGAAGCAAAACCCTCTGTCTCTTTCAGGGCAGATGGTAGCTTGGGGAACAGTTGGCTTCAGTTTTTGCATCTAATTGGATTCTGGTCTGCCTAGTACTACACAGCACTCATTTGTGCTCAAACTTGTGTTTCTCTCCTCTCTTCACTACACAGCCACAGGTAGGCATTGTCAGTCTGTAGCAACCATTACAGTTGTTTCACCGCTGTTTGTTTGGAATGTAATAAGTGGTGACCACCTCCGGCTGCTCTGGGGATTGAGGATTCCTCCTCCTGGCTGCTGGAGCCCAGGGGTTTCCATCCATGGCCAAGAGACACGGCTGCCCCTTTCCTGTTTGCAGGTTCAACCAGTAGCAAAGCTGAGTGTCATGGTTTAACCTCAGTCGGCAACTGACCACGCAGCCGCTCGCTCACTACCCCCACCCCCGGTGGGATGGGGAAGAGAATGGGAAGAGCACAAGTGAGAAAAACTCGTGCGTTGAGATAAAAACAGTTTAATAATTGAAATAAAATGATAATAATAATAATAATAATATAATAATACACAAAGCAAGTGATGCACAGTACAATTGCTCACCACCCGCCGACCGCTGCCCAGCCAGTCCCCGAGCAGTGGCCCCCCCAGCCAGCTTTCCCCCAGTTTATGTACTGAGCATGACGTCACATGGTATGGAATGTCCCTCTGGCCAGTTTGGCTGTGCCCCCTCCCAGCTTCTTGTGCACCTGCAGCCTTCTCAGTTGGTAGAACATGGGAAACTAAAAAGTCCTTGGCTAGTGTAAGCACTACCCAGCAACAACCAAAACATTGGTGCATTATCAACTTTGTTCTCATCCTAAATCCAAAACACAGCACTGTACCAGCTACTAGGAAGGAAATTAACTCTGTCCCTGCTGAAACCAGGACACTGAGGATGTATCACAGGCACACACACAGACACACACAGAGACAACATGGACACAGCCGGCTGCACAGGCCACCTAGACAAGGCACTGCTTTCCACCGCACCCATATACAGGACTGACATAAAACATAATTGCAGGCAGCTAAGTCCCTTCCTCCTCTTTGACTGGTCAGGATTGACAGTCACTAGGTGAAGGCACACACACTCCACTCTCTAGAGTCACAAGCACACACACATTCACAGGTCCCCCGAAGTATCGGCATGATCCCTCTGTCTGTCCAACACCCCTGCCTGGATCCCAGTCCCTCTTACCTTCTTCATGGGTCCCCTACTCACCAGCTAGTCCAGCTTAGAGTTTGTTAACAAATGGCACATGCACAACCCCACACACACCAGGTTTGGGGAAGACACAAGCACTGTCCCCCACCGCCCTTGAGAAGGTAAAAGTAAAATGATTCAGGAAACAGAATAGCTTTCTATCTGTTGATTGAAGTGGTATGCATCCCAATTGAGGTTGGCTGTTAATTAATTACTTTCTTGTGTGAATGAGACTTCAAAACTTCACATTTCCTTAGGTTTGCTTTTTTAAAAATCGAAGGTAGCTAGATTATCTCAAACTTGCTTTTACTAGCCATTTGGTGTTAAGATATAGTTATAGATTTGCTTGAGCGTGACATTATCTTGCATCCCCACCACCACGCTCTCACTGAAATCTCATACACTCACTCTTAGCTTCTGTAGGCAGTAAAACTCCATGTAAAACCAGGGGTGACATAAAAGAAATTAATTAAAACTCCATCAGGAACAAATAGACCTGGAGTGAAGAAAGCAGAGAGACTTGCCTTGCTGACTGAGGACGTTTTTCAAACTAGAAAGAGAAGAATTTTGCATTTACTTATTTTATATAGGAAGCAATATTCTTCAGATCATGGAAAGGAATGTAAAAAGGATGTATTCACAGTATAGGTAGAAGATGTTTCCTAATAAAAAATTCATTAACCCATATATCTGACTTGGAACAAATAAAAAAATGGGGAAAAAAGAAAGTTATCTTACCAATTCTGTGATTTCTTCACCAGAATTCAAAACTCTGCTGTTGTTAAGGGTGTATGTTGGTACCTGTGTCACTGGACTCAGAGTATCCAAGAATAGGGGAAGCATCTTTCTTAGATCCCAAGTGTTATACAGAGCTGACTGCACACAACAGTGCTATAAGACATGGCTAGTCTTGATAGCACCACACGTTTTCTTCAGCCTCAACACATGAATTCAGGTCTCAAATCTGAATTTCACTTGTCTATCAATCTCTATTTCTATGGAGATGCTGTTTAAAAGGTGAAAGGGTTTATGAATCAAGCTCATTGGCTGTCCACAGTTTGATTGGGAAGCATTTTAGGGTCACCAAAATCAGAAATCAGTGCTGTCTGTTTATTATTATCGGAAAATTAGCTCCACCCCAGCCAGAGCCAGTACAGGCTTTTTGGATTCCCCAGACATGGCCTCTTGGTCAGAGTCATGGGATACCTCTGTTATCTGGCTCACTCCATCACAGCTGTGTGCAGCCCTACATACTGCTTGGCTGCTCAGGAGATCCTGCTCCTTGTTTGTGTTTCAGGCATTATCCTCAGCAGAGATTGACTGATATGATGTAACAAATACAAACCAGAAATAATGTTGAGATGCCATTTCAACACATATTAGTAGACTTCTGCTTTTTGGATTAAAGGTAATGTCTTAAGTCTAAGTAGAAAGATCTTCCTGACATAGTTGATGTCAGACATTTTCAATACATAAATAGAAAATTTATGTATTGAAATACATAAATTTTTATGCATAAAAAACACATAAATACCTAAATATTTGAAATAGCAAGCTTTCATGAAACGAATATTCCAAATAATTTTCTATTTCAGCACTCACTTGTTAGTCTTCTTCTGATGGTATGCTTAACAGAGAGTCATAGTGCTAACTGTATTGGCTGGATCCGGAAAGAACTCATTTAAGTTTGCTTTTATATATTGGTAATAACAATATATTACCATTGATATTTTCTGTCATGTTCAGACTTGACTCTCTAAAAGCCCTCTACTGGTTTCAATTGTTTCTGTAAATCTGTGATTATCTTATTTGGTGAAGTCCTGCACAGCTTTCATCTGGGCATTTGAGCATTGATAACTGATGGCAGATCAGATAGGAAATTTCATAATATAAAAAGAAAAGTAGCAAAATTAGAACCAGTGAAAGCCTTAGTCTTTAAAGCCAAGGGTGAAACATGGGTCTGCTTTGAATCTGCTTTCCCAAGCAAATTGTAGGAGTTCATTGTAGAAGATCTACTTAGCTTCTTGTTTTAAAGAATAGATCAGCTTACAATCACTGAGTCCAAAGTTATGTTCCACAACGTGCAGTTCCAGAACTCATTCTAAGGATCATATTTCTGGTTTTGGTTTGGTGAATACTGATTGAGTACTTTTACAAGGTATCACAACTGGGAATAAATGGAATAGCAATTATTGATACCATTTGTTCTCCAGCATTTGCTTGTTCTGTTTTGTTCTGCAGGTCTTGAACAGCATGGTAGTTGCAGCATTCCTCTGAGCAGTTCAGTGTGCATCTCTGACAGTGACTAAAAGCAGATGCGCTAGGTAGAGGATAAGAGCAGAGCAAGTGTATACTAATACTACCCCAGAAACCCAGAAGTGTGGCCATAAATTTAACAATCCTGCATGGACTTTATGCCATTAACTTGTATAATTCATTTTTAACAAGTGTAACCTTCAAGAATCTGCAGCATCCCATAGGAATAGGTTGCAGTTTAACTATGAATCATTTGCCGGAATCTCCCTTCCACTATGCGCTTCCTATTGCTCAATGTCACCTGTAGCTTATGTTCAGCGATTAAATGTCTGTTGTCTCCAAGCAAAGTCAGGAATCATAGCCTCACCCTGCACTGCAGCACTTCTCTCCTGCTCACACGCAGCCTCAACACAGTGCCTTGATTCTGAGCCAAACAAGGTGTTGAGGTGAGATCTGCTCCTTTGGACATCAGCTGTTTCAATCCACTGATGGCATCCTACCAGAAATTTAAGTCTTCCTCATATATGTAACTATTTTTGGCTTTTCCCTTCTTTCTTGCCATCTGTGCAAATACTAACAAATGAAAACTGGAAAAATCCATATAATTTCTTGATTTTAATTAAAACATTTTGCCACAGTTTGGAATAAGGAAGATGGCACCAACATTTGGTTGTCTAACAGTTGCTGTTCACTGACAAGTATTCCTTCCAAAATAGTATTTGATTCCAACGTACATATAAATCACAAATGTTACCACAGTTGAAACCCATTTCTGAGTCTTTAAAGAGCTTGAAAAGAGAAGAAAGACAACATCAAAACCTGGAAAAAGAATGAGTGAGACATCTAAGAATTTGGGGTTTAATAATTAGCTTAAATTCTTATTAAATTATTGAAATTTTATTTAAATTGCATAATTTAAATCTTTTTATATAAATAATTAATCCCTGATACTTACCTTCTAGATGTATTTGTACAGGATGACCATAATCCCACTGAGTCTTTTTTTGACAAGGCTGAACAAGCTAAACTGCCATATTCTCATATCAGAAACAAACTCCATTGTCTTGGTCACCTGTGCAGGCATTTAAATCACTCAAAATGCAGTAGGCCTTGATTAAATTGTGGAACTCCATGTCACAAAATAATGTGGAATATAAAATAAATGGGTTAAAAGACAGCTGGTAAAATTCGTAAAGGACAGGTCCACCAATGACCATTATGTCTCAAATCTTGAAATTGCTGTTTGCTGTAAAAGAAATCCAGACATAGGATTCTCCCTCTCCTGATAATCAGCTCCCAAGTTACAGCAGAAATTCTTGAGTTAGAAGTACTTTATCTTATATGATGCACTATCAGTTTTCACAGCATTTCTGTTAATACAGCCTACAAGACCATTTACTTTTCTTGTACACTATTCTCATTCTCATCTATATTACCACTACCTTCTAGTGTTATGTCAACAGCAAATTTTACCAAACCTTCCTTTCCTTTGTTAACAGTTTTGTGGTCATGTTCTGCACCTTAGCCAATATTGTGATACGACTCAAGTGATCAAATGCTTAAAGTTCAGCTAAATTAGGGCTTTGTGATTTTCTTTGTCTAGAAAATCAGTTCTCTCATCCAAGTTCAATCATTAGCTTAGTCTAGCACATTTATACTAGAGATATATTTATATGATTTTTTCTCCCCGTTTACCTTCCATTTCTGAATATTCTTTTCCTCAAAAATCTGTTCTATAGCCCTGACACCACTGAAATAAAATAAAAGGCTTCTGATTCCTTGTATTACACCCACCTACTGCTCTACCACCTGTCTCAATACAGTCACCCCCTTCATTAATCACCAGTCTGGGGATAAGACTTGCAATCGTATGTCAGGCCAGCTGAGCTCTAATGGCCTGACACCTCAGCACTCTGAAATGCTTAGGCACCTCTAGGCTCATGCCCTTTCCAAAAAGAATAAGAGAGGAAGGAGTGCTAATCTAGGATTATGCTCCACACGCTATTTAAGCCCTTGAAATACATTTAAATATGATTGCATTGCAGTGTCCCTCTTTGCAAGTTTTGCTGTAACTCCAACTTTCCTTTACACATTTTTACTTTGACTAAGAAATTCTTTAGTACAACTGATAAAACCATTCGAATTCTTGAAGCTTATTTACGTCATTAGAGGATCATAAGAACTACAGAGCACTGCCATTTAGCATATTCTTCTCATGAACGGTT
>NW_008824538.1:13403-19235 GCF_000699105.1 Pygoscelis adeliae | reverse complement strand
ATGTAAGAGTACATAGAAATAAGCACAGTTAAATTTGTTCGTCAGACTGAAAAAAGTACACAGAAAAAATATAATTCGTTTAACAACCCCCACTATACTAAAACAAAGATAAGTATGAATGCTAGACATTAGCACTATTTCAAATTCTGACATAAAAATGTAGGATTAAAACTGCTATTTTAAAACAGAAAATCTAAAAATGCTTTTTTTTTATATATTTAGTGTTTTAGACTAGAAATAGTAGTGAAAATAGAATGCACTAAAAATAATCTTTGGCAAATACCCTGGTTATATTTAATATTTATTATTTCTTCCAAAAATAATGAGTCAGCTATACTCATGAGAGAAGCTGCAGTCTTTCTTTTCAAGCTGCAGTGCCCTCTCCTGGATATAGTGAAAATACTTGATTGATAACTATAGATCTGTATGTCAAAAGGGTTGCAGCAATGTAATTCATAAGAAAAAAGAATCAGTTAAAATCAGGATGAATATAGGTGTCTCACTAGAACCTAGAAAAAATATTAAACCATTAAGCTATTAAATATAAACGTGTTGGAAGAAATAGAATTAATGTGAAAAATCTGAGCTGTTACACATTATATCAGTTCACAAGATCATAGAATAACTCAGTTGGAAAGAGTTTGCCCCAGCCCCTGCTCAGGGCAGGGTCAGCCCTGGGGTCAGCCCAGGTTACTCAGGGCTTTATCCCGTTGGCTCTCAAAAACCTCCACAGACAGTGTTCCCACAGGCATTCCTCCTTGCCCCACTGCCGGGGGGGTAAGGTTTCTCCCCACGTCCAGCCCAAGCTGCTCTGGCTTTGGCATGTGCCCTGCTCTCCCATCCTCCCTCTAGACCCTGCCTGTGGCGCTGGCCCCATCTCCCCAGTAATCCCTCATGGGTTCGGGACTCTAGCTGTCAGCTCCTATGATGCCACCTTGTCTAGGGCTGTTCTTCACGGGGTGAGTGCTCCAGCCCGACTGCCCCGCAACCTCTGCCAGGCTTGCCCTGGCTGGGCAATGGTTGTCATGCATTGGGACCTGGCTCCCATCCCACTCACTGCCCACAGGGACCCCAGGCATTCCCCAGAGGTGCTCCTCAACAGGCATCTCCAGCCTCGTTCCTGCCTGGGGCAGCACCTGGCATTTGCCCATGCTGAGTCTCATGAGGTTCCTGCCACCCCATTCCTCCAGTCAGCCCCAGCCTGCCTGGATGGCAGCCCTGCCCTTGCACTGTCGACTAGGTCCCCAGGTTGGTGTCATCTGCAAATTCAACGAGAGCAAGCTCCATCACCTGTTCTGGGTCACTGATAAAGATGTTCAACAGCACAGGTCCCTCGTCAGACCTTGCTGTGCTCTGATTGTCACTAGGCCAGCACTCTCTGCGCCCAGCCTTCCAGCCAGGTCTTACCTATCTGTTTGACCACTCAACCAGACCATAGCATCTTACCATGGAGAACTGTGGGAGACAGTGTTGAAAGCCTTGTTACAGTCAAGGTAAATGGCATTCATTGCTCTTTCTTGATCCACAAATGAATGTCATTTTATGCTAGAAGGCAATCAGGTTGGTCAGGTGTGATTTACACTTGATAAGTATGTGCCAGCTGTTCCAAATCACTTCTCCTTTGTGAGATTTCCTCCCAGAAATCTGAGAGGACTCCCTCCATGATTTTCTCAGGAACCAAAGTGAATTTGATCCACCTTTAGTTTCCCAGATCATTCTTTTGGCCTTCTTTGAACATGGTGCGATAATTTCCTTTCCCCAATTATCATGGACCTCCCCAATCGCCTCAACCTTTCAGCCAGGTAATACAGTATTACCATTGCTGGTAACAGGCCATAACCTTTGTACGGTCCTTGCAAGGCCTCAGGACAGAGGCTTGTCAGGCCTGCTCTGTCTGAATTTTTCTCAACCTGCCTGCAGCTTTGTTTTACTTGGTTGACCTTAAACAGCATTTTTCCTAATTGATCAGGTGTCTATGACTAATTTGTTTTGCTTTGTTTATATTTGTATTATACCAGCATGGTTTCTTGACTAACATAATGATGTAGTGCAGGGAAATACAGGCCTGGTATAATAGCAGAGGTTTGAGAGGTGGAGACATAGGATGCAGCACAGAGGAGCACAGGCATGGGGTAATAAGAGATGGGGCACAGGCTGAAACGGGAGACCTCATGGCTCTAAACAACACACCATTAATGAACGGTCAGGTAGAAAAATGCAGACTTAGAGCTGGCTAAAACTGTCTTTAGGTGTAACAAAGAGAACAAGGAAACCGTATCTAACAGGGAAAAGCCACAATTCAGATGCAACATGGAGCTGCAGAACGAAGCTGAAGAAAAAGAAGGTATGAAAGCATGATAACAAACATATAAAAATGACCCCTAGTGGATCCTACAGTGAGGAAGAAGAAACCATCAACGTGAACAACACACTCGTCCCGGCAAAGGACTCCAGATGCTGATGACTTGCTGTAATAGCCCCTTACCCCACCTCCAACATGAGAGTGATACTACCGGCCTGAGGACCCAAAGGAGCAGTGGAGGGGTGAGCATAGCACCAAGAAAAGCAGAAGCAAGGAAGCACGAGTATAATGGTTTTAATGGTATTATTGTTATTGTTCCTATTATTATTAACACATTTTCTGCATATATATATTCTTTCTCTTTCTGAAATAATTAGATCTGGACTACTAATGATTCTGGGATTAAACTGTTAAGATTTCAATTACACATATAGTAATTCTTGGCCTTATATATAAAGCGTGTTTTCTTTTTGCCCACAAAGATATTGAGCTTAACACAGCACAGACACCACCATCTACTCACCCCAGTCCTCCACAGACACCACCATCTCCTCACCCCACTCCTCAGTGAGGCCCTGAGCTACCCCAAAGCCTGAGGCCCAAAGGCCACACTCTCCAACACCTCCACAATGCTGAGCCCAGGCCCCTGCTGTGCTGCATGCTGCAGCTGGCACTGCAGATTGCGCCCTGCAGCACCTCCCGGCCACGATGGTCAGTCAGCCTTGTGCTGCCAGCAGCAGCATGTCCAACCCCTTCGGTGTGAAGGCAGCTTGTGCAAGGGGTCTGCCCTGGCCTTGCGTTTGCCTGGCAGGGGCAGCAGAGCCAGGCACAGAGGCCACGCATGGACGCCTGCTGTGATGGGGCAAGCTGTCACCTCCTTCTGTCCCTTCCCACTGTCTCCTCCCATGGGCCTGCAAGCCTGCCCAAGGCCTCCAGGGCATGGCTCACTGAGCGTGTCCTGCACCCACCATGATTGTTGTGGTTTGTCATTTCTAAGGAATAAAAGAGATATAATTCATAATAAGCATTGGTTGAAAATAAAATATTTTTGCTATGCAGTAAAACAGAGAATCAAATTGCAGTAGATTTTCAACCTCATTGAGGTAAATTTAAAACAATTGAAAAGTATTAAAGACTTGAAGGCTTTCATGAAAATTCTTTCTCCCTTAAGCTTCCTAAACGATACCTTCACAATCTTCAGTTGCATTTTGGCTACTAACATGGAATCAAGAGGTAGACATAGTGAACTGTTATTCATCCCAAGGCACATACTAGACTCCCCAGAGTCTTAAACATTCCTCAGAATCAAAAGTTTGTTTCTTCTCACTTATGCTTGTTCTTTCTGCATTTTATCATTTATCTCCATTTATCTCAAAATAACTTTTTTTTTCCAAATGTTTTTTAACTAGCTCTGCCACTAATCCTAGGTATTGTGCTGGTTTTGACAAAAAAAGGAAAAACAAACCCACAGATAAAACCAAAATTTTTGAAGATATAAGCCTATAAGAGAAAAGTTTGAAGACATAACATCATGATAGCTTGGTTAGAATGCTTATCACTAAGTGAACCATTTTTTCCTCTGGTGGCTTGAAGAGGGTATCGCAAACTTACTGATAATTTCATTAACAATCTATTTAAAAAACATGACTCCAGTATGCAAATAGAATAATTATGCCAGTCAATATCAGGAAGATGATTTAAAGACAGGCAAGAACTCTTAAAATAATTTCATTCTTTTCCACCCTTATGACAATAGTCTTCAGCATTTTATGAAAAATTGAAACTGACTAACTGGAGGTTTTTAGTCAATGCTTTGATTACCCTTATTAGAAAAGCTAGTTGTGCATTGTATTCACAGCTGCAGGCACAGGCAACTGCAAACACTCAACCCTCCAGGGAAGCACGAGAAAAAGCAATGCACAGCCTCATGGCACTGAGAGGACCCCTGCTCAAGGGTGCAGATGTAGGCTGGATCTGTTCCAGATTGCCGAAGGCACATGCGAAAAAATTAATTATTTCCTGTGGTAATTACACCATCTTTCCTACTCATTGCTAAAATACTGCACCTCGTTGTCTAGCCCTGCAGGCAGCCAGCCACAGCATCCATTTGTTCTTTGCTGCTAGCACTACAATATCTGTAGCAATAGGACCCACTGCATTCCATTGCACCTTTGCAGATGCTCAGGCCACCCTGCAGGGCTTCTGGACTGTGGAAAGCACCCTCCCAGCCTCCTGGGTCTCTCCCTGTGGCTGGTGACTCATCCACTGCTACCTCTTCACGAGTGGCAGCGAGACTGTTGCTGCAGGACTCCAGCTGGCAGTGTCTGCCTCCCTGTGCACTCCACATGCTCCCCAGGGGCTGGTGGCACTCAGAGAGGTACAGTCACCCCTTGGTCTGTGGGTGCACCCTTACACAGCACCACAACTAAGCAAACTAACTGTCTTTCTCCTGGCTTCTCCATGGAGCTGATCAGCCCATCTAGTGGCATACAGAAAGCAATGACTAATCAAACAAAACCAGTTAAACATCTATCATGATTGTATTCTGTCAGATGATATCCCGCTAATTACCTAGGCACTATGTTTTACAAACTAGCTAGTTTGCTAAGGGTCATACAAGACACCTAGAAGAAATACGGCAACTAGCATTTCCCAACAGTGTGATTTAAATCAAGTTGCACTTTTTAAGGCACATCATGAGAATAGCATAAATGATGTCCAGGTTTTGTTTTGTGTAAACTTGATCAAACATAGCAGAATATATGAAACAGGTTCTGAAGCTTTTCCTGTTTATGGAAATAATACCTATCAGTAAACTTAGGCAAGCTCTTTTTCAGCAGATTACTCACCTAATGAGGTAAGCCTGAAGGAAGTAAAACAAAAAACATTGTAGATGGCCTAGATTTATTCTTAGTAAAGTAAAATTGATGAGGCCTTCAGTAGCCTGAAATAGGATTTTTCCAAAATTTTCCACTGACTTTAGCAGGTCCTTCTTTCATCTTGGTTTCACCAAGGGCAAGTCGTGCCTGACTAACCTAGTGGCCTTCTATGATGGAATGACTACATCAGGGGACACGGGAAGGGCTACAGATGTCGCCTATCTGGACCTCTGTAAGGCCTTTGACACGGTCCCCCACAACATCCTTCTCTCTAAACTGGAGAGGTATGGATTTGATGGGTGGACTGTCCAGTGGGTGAGGAATTGGTTAGATGGTCACATCCAGAGGGTAATGGTCAAGGGCTCAGTGTCCAGATGGAGATTGGTGACGAGTGGCGTCCTGCAAGGTTCCATATTGGGACCAGTACTGTTTAATATCTTCATCAGTGACACAGACAGAGGGATCGAGTGCACCCTCAGCAAGTTTGCAGATGACACCAAGCTGAGTGGTGCGGTCGACACGCCAGAGGGACGGGATGCCATCCAGAGGGATCTGGACAACCTCCAGAAGTGGACCCATGTGAACCTCCTGAGGTTTAACAAGGCCAAGGGCAAGGTCCTGCACCTGGGTCAGGGCAACCCCCAGTATCAA